>NC_092097.1:58190097-58490097 GCF_045679555.1 Salvelinus alpinus
ACCCTAACCCTAACCCTAACCCTAACCCTAACCCTAACCCTAACCCTAACCCTAACCCTAACCCTAACCCTAACCCTAACCCTAACCCTAACCCTAACCCTAACCCTAACCCTAACCCTAACCCTAACCCTAACCCTAACCCTAACCCTAACCCTAACCCTAACCCTAACCCTAACCCTAACCCTAACCCTAACCCTAACCCTAACCCTAACCCTAACCCTAACCCTAACCCTAACCCTAACCCTAACCCTAACCCTAACCCTAACCCTAACCCTAACCCTAACCCTAACCCTAACCCTAACCCTAACCCTAACCCTAACCCTAACCCTAACCCTAACCCTAACCCTAACCCTAACCCTAACCCTAACCCTAACCCTAACCCTAACCCTAACCCTAACCCTAACCCTAACCCTAACCCTAACCCTAACCCTAACCCTAACCCTAACCCTAACCCTAACCCTAACCCTAACCCTAACCCTAACCCTAACCCTAACCCTAACCCTAACCCTAACCCTAACCCTAACCCTAACCCTAACCCTAACCCTAACCCTAACCCTAACCCTAACCCTAACCCTAACCCTAACCCTAACCCTAACCCTAACCCTAACCCTAACCCTAACCCTAACCCTAACCCTAACCCTAACCCTAACCCTAACCCTAACCCTAACCCTAACCCTAACCCTAACCCTAACCCTAACCCTAACCCTAACCCTAACCCTAACCCTAACCCTAACCCTAACCCTAACCCTAACCCTAACCCTAACCCTAACCCTAACCCTAACCCTAACCCTAACCCTAACCCTAACCCTAACCCTAACCCTAACCCTAACCCTAACCCTAACCCTAACCCTAACCCTAACCCTAACCCTAACCCTAACCCTAACCCTAACCCTAACCCTAACCCTAACCCTAACCCTAACCCTAACCCTAACCCTAACCCTAACCCTAACCCTAACCCTAACCCTAACCCTAACCCTAACCCTAACCCTAACCCTAACCCTAACCCTAACCCTAACCCTAACCCTAACCCTAACCCTAACCCTAACCCTAACCCTAACCCTAACCCTAACCCTAACCCTAACCCTAACCCTAACCCTAACCCTAACCCTAACCCTAACCCTAACCCTAACCCTAACCCTAACCCTAACCCTAACCCTAACCCTAACCCTAACCCTAACCCTAACCCTAACCCTAACCCTAACCCTAACCCTAACCCTAACCCTAACCCTAACCCTAACCCTAACCCTAACCCTAACCCTAACCCTAACCCTAACCCTAACCCTAACCCTAACCCTAACCCTAACCCTAACCCTAACCCTAACCCTAACCCTAACCCTAACCCTAACCCTAACCCTAACCCTAACCCTAACCCTAACCCTAACCCTAACCCTAACCCTAACCCTAACCCTAACCCTAACCCTAACCCTAACCCTAACCCTAACCCTAACCCTAACCCTAACCCTAACCCTAACCCTAACCCTAACCCTAACCCTAACCCTAACCCTAACCCTAACCCTAACCCTAACCCTAACCCTAACCCTAACCCTAACCCTAACCCTAACCCTAACCCTAACCCTAACCCTAACCCTAACCCTAACCCTAACCCTAACCCTAACCCTAACCCTAACCCTAACCCTAACCCTAACCCTAACCCTAACCCTAACCCTAACCCTAACCCTAACCCTAACCCTAACCCTAACCCTAACCCTAACCCTAACCCTAACCCTAACCCTAACCCTAACCCTAACCCTAACCCTAACCCTAACCCTAACCCTAACCCTAACCCTAACCCTAACCCTAACCCTAACCCTAACCCTAACCCTAACCCTAACCCTAACCCTAACCCTAACCCTAACCCTAACCCTAACCCTAACCCTAACCCTAACCCTAACCCTAACCCTAACCCTAACCCTAACCCTAACCCTAACCCTAACCCTAACCCTAACCCTAACCCTAACCCTAACCCTAACCCTAACCCTAACCCTAACCCTAACCCTAACCCTAACCCTAACCCTAACCCTAACCCTAACCCTAACCCTAACCCTAACCCTAACCCTAACCCTAACCCTAACCCTAACCCTAACCCTAACCCTAACCCTAACCCTAACCCTAACCCTAACCCTAACCCTAACCCTAACCCTAACCCTAACCCTAACCCTAACCCTAACCCTAACCCTAACCCTAACCCTAACCCTAACCCTAACCCTAACCCTAACCCTAACCCTAACCCTAACCCTAACCCTAACCCTAACCCTAACCCTAACCCTAACCCTAACCCTAACCCTAACCCTAACCCTAACCCTAACCCTAACCCTAACCCTAACCCTAACCCTAACCCTAACCCTAACCCTAACCCTAACCCTAACCCTAACCCTAACCCTAACCCTAACCCTAACCCTAACCCTAACCCTAACCCTAACCCTAACCCTAACCCTAACCCTAACCCTAACCCTAACCCTAACCCTAACCCTAACCCTAACCCTAACCCTAACCCTAACCCTAACCCTAACCCTAACCCTAACCCTAACCCTAACCCTAACCCTAACCCTAACCCTAACCCTAACCCTAACCCTAACCCTAACCCTAACCCTAACCCTAACCCTAACCCTAACCCTAACCCTAACCCTAACCCTAACCCTAACCCTAACCCTAACCCTAACCCTAACCCTAACCCTAACCCTAACCCTAACCCTAACCCTAACCCTAACCCTAACCCTAACCCTAACCCTAACCCTAACCCTAACCCTAACCCTAACCCTAACCCTAACCCTAACCCTAACCCTAACCCTAACCCTAACCCTAACCCTAACCCTAACCCTAACCCTAACCCTAACCCTAACCCTAACCCTAACCCTAACCCTAACCCTAACCCTAACCCTAACCCTAACCCTAACCCTAACCCTAACCCTAACCCTAACCCTAACCCTAACCCTAACCCTAACCCTAACCCTAACCCTAACCCTAACCCTAACCCTAACCCTAACCCTAACCCTAACCCTAACCCTAACCCTAACCCTAACCCTAACCCTAACCCTAACCCTAACCCTAACCCTAACCCTAACCCTAACCCTAACCCTAACCCTAACCCTAACCCTAACCCTAACCCTAACCCTAACCCTAACCCTAACCCTAACCCTAACCCTAACCCTAACCCTAACCCTAACCCTAACCCTAACCCTAACCCTAACCCTAACCCTAACCCTAACCCTAACCCTAACCCTAACCCTAACCCTAACCCTAACCCTAACCCTAACCCTAACCCTAACCCTAACCCTAACCCTAACCCTAACCCTAACCCTAACCCTAACCCTAACCCTAACCCTAACCCTAACCCTAACCCTAACCCTAACCCTAACCCTAACCCTAACCCTAACCCTAACCCTAACCCTAACCCTAACCCTAACCCTAACCCTAACCCTAACCCTAACCCTAACCCTAACCCTAACCCTAACCCTAACCCTAACCCTAACCCTAACCCTAACCCTAACCCTAACCCTAACCCTAACCCTAACCCTAACCCTAACCCTAACCCTAACCCTAACCCTAACCCTAACCCTAACCCTAACCCTAACCCTAACCCTAACCCTAACCCTAACCCTAACCCTAACCCTAACCCTAACCCTAACCCTAACCCTAACCCTAACCCTAACCCTAACCCTAACCCTAACCCTAACCCTAACCCTAACCCTAACCCTAACCCTAACCCTAACCCTAACCCTAACCCTAACCCTAACCCTAACCCTAACCCTAACCCTAACCCTAACCCTAACCCTAACCCTAACCCTAACCCTAACCCTAACCCTAACCCTAACCCTAACCCTAACCCTAACCCTAACCCTAACCCTAACCCTAACCCTAACCCTAACCCTAACCCTAACCCTAACCCTAACCCTAACCCTAACCCTAACCCTAACCCTAACCCTAACCCTAACCCTAACCCTAACCCTAACCCTAACCCTAACCCTAACCCTAACCCTAACCCTAACCCTAACCCTAACCCTAACCCTAACCCTAACCCTAACCCTAACCCTAACCCTAACCCTAACCCTAACCCTAACCCTAACCCTAACCCTAACCCTAACCCTAACCCTAACCCTAACCCTAACCCTAACCCTAACCCTAACCCTAACCCTAACCCTAACCCTAACCCTAACCCTAACCCTAACCCTAACCCTAACCCTAACCCTAACCCTAACCCTAACCCTAACCCTAACCCTAACCCTAACCCTAACCCTAACCCTAACCCTAACCCTAACCCTAACCCTAACCCTAACCCTAACCCTAACCCTAACCCTAACCCTAACCCTAACCCTAACCCTAACCCTAACCCTAACCCTAACCCTAACCCTAACCCTAACCCTAACCCTAACCCTAACCCTAACCCTAACCCTAACCCTAACCCTAACCCTAACCCTAACCCTAACCCTAACCCTAACCCTAACCCTAACCCTAACCCTAACCCTAACCCTAACCCTAACCCTAACCCTAACCCTAACCCTAACCCTAACCCTAACCCTAACCCTAACCCTAACCCTAACCCTAACCCTAACCCTAACCCTAACCCTAACCCTAACCCTAACCCTAACCCTAACCCTAACCCTAACCCTAACCCTAACCCTAACCCTAACCCTAACCCTAACCCTAACCCTAACCCTAACCCTAACCCTAACCCTAACCCTAACCCTAACCCTAACCCTAACCCTAACCCTAACCCTAACCCTAACCCTAACCCTAACCCTAACCCTAACCCTAACCCTAACCCTAACCCTAACCCTAACCCTAACCCTAACCCTAACCCTAACCCTAACCCTAACCCTAACCCTAACCCTAACCCTAACCCTAACCCTAACCCTAACCCTAACCCTAACCCTAACCCTAACCCTAACCCTAACCCTAACCCTAACCCTAACCCTAACCCTAACCCTAACCCTAACCCTAACCCTAACCCTAACCCTAACCCTAACCCTAACCCTAACCCTAACCCTAACCCTAACCCTAACCCTAACCCTAACCCTAACCCTAACCCTAACCCTAACCCTAACCCTAACCCTAACCCTAACCCTAACCCTAACCCTAACCCTAACCCTAACCCTAACCCTAACCCTAACCCTAACCCTAACCCTAACCCTAACCCTAACCCTAACCCTAACCCTAACCCTAACCCTAACCCTAACCCTAACCCTAACCCTAACCCTAACCCTAACCCTAACCCTAACCCTAACCCTAACCCTAACCCTAACCCTAACCCTAACCCTAACCCTAACCCTAACCCTAACCCTAACCCTAACCCTAACCCTAACCCTAACCCTAACCCTAACCCTAACCCTAACCCTAACCCTAACCCTAACCCTAACCCTAACCCTAACCCTAACCCTAACCCTAACCCTAACCCTAACCCTAACCCTAACCCTAACCCTAACCCTAACCCTAACCCTAACCCTAACCCTAACCCTAACCCTAACCCTAACCCTAACCCTAACCCTAACCCTAACCCTAACCCTAACCCTAACCCTAACCCTAACCCTAACCCTAACCCTAACCCTAACCCTAACCCTAACCCTAACCCTAACCCTAACCCTAACCCTAACCCTAACCCTAACCCTAACCCTAACCCTAACCCTAACCCTAACCCTAACCCTAACCCTAACCCTAACCCTAACCCTAACCCTAACCCTAACCCTAACCCTAACCCTAACCCTAACCCTAACCCTAACCCTAACCCTAACCCTAACCCTAACCCTAACCCTAACCCTAACCCTAACCCTAACCCTAACCCTAACCCTAACCCTAACCCTAACCCTAACCCTAACCCTAACCCTAACCCTAACCCTAACCCTAACCCTAACCCTAACCCTAACCCTAACCCTAACCCTAACCCTAACCCTAACCCTAACCCTAACCCTAACCCTAACCCTAACCCTAACCCTAACCCTAACCCTAACCCTAACCCTAACCCTAACCCTAACCCTAACCCTAACCCTAACCCTAACCCTAACCCTAACCCTAACCCTAACCCTAACCCTAACCCTAACCCTAACCCTAACCCTAACCCTAACCCTAACCCTAACCCTAACCCTAACCCTAACCCTAACCCTAACCCTAACCCTAACCCTAACCCTAACCCTAACCCTAACCCTAACCCTAACCCTAACCCTAACCCTAACCCTAACCCTAACCCTAACCCTAACCCTAACCCTAACCCTAACCCTAACCCTAACCCTAACCCTAACCCTAACCCTAACCCTAACCCTAACCCTAACCCTAACCCTAACCCTAACCCTAACCCTAACCCTAACCCTAACCCTAACCCTAACCCTAACCCTAACCCTAACCCTAACCCTAACCCTAACCCTAACCCTAACCCTAACCCTAACCCTAACCCTAACCCTAACCCTAACCCTAACCCTAACCCTAACCCTAACCCTAACCCTAACCCTAACCCTAACCCTAACCCTAACCCTAACCCTAACCCTAACCCTAACCCTAACCCTAACCCTAACCCTAACCCTAACCCTAACCCTAACCCTAACCCTAACCCTAACCCTAACCCTAACCCTAACCCTAACCCTAACCCTAACCCTAACCCTAACCCTAACCCTAACCCTAACCCTAACCCTAACCCTAACCCTAACCCTAACCCTAACCCTAACCCTAACCCTAACCCTAACCCTAACCCTAACCCTAACCCTAACCCTAACCCTAACCCTAACCCTAACCCTAACCCTAACCCTAACCCTAACCCTAACCCTAACCCTAACCCTAACCCTAACCCTAACCCTAACCCTAACCCTAACCCTAACCCTAACCCTAACCCTAACCCTAACCCTAACCCTAACCCTAACCCTAACCCTAACCCTAACCCTAACCCTAACCCTAACCCTAACCCTAACCCTAACCCTAACCCTAACCCTAACCCTAACCCTAACCCTAACCCTAACCCTAACCCTAACCCTAACCCTAACCCTAACCCTAACCCTAACCCTAACCCTAACCCTAACCCTAGCCATAGCTAAATTAAGGAAACACAAACATATTACCATAAAACCAGCAGACAAAGGCTCGAAGATAATTATTATGGACAACCAACAGTACCTCTTTGAAGCCCACCGCCAACTCTCTAACACACAACACTATACTCCTATCCCTGCCTCTACACAGATCCAGACACAAATAAAAATTAGACAAATAATATCAGATCTTTATCAAAAGAAATACATTACACATAGACAAAAGGAATATCTAGATGGACCAGACTTACCCAGACAGAGACTCTTCTATCTCCTTCCCAAGATCCATCAAACACCAGATGCCTGGACAGTCCCTTTTGAGGTCCCGAAGGGAAGACCTATTGTGTCAGACTGTGGGAGTGAGTCCTCGCCAGCAGCCGAGTTTATTGACTACTTTCTCAATCCCATTTCACAAAGGCACCCCAGCTACCTGAAGGACACATACCACTTCATAGACACGCTTCACGACACTCTAGTCCCAGCAAATGCACACCTATTTACTATAGATATAGACTCTCTCTACACCAACATAGATATTCTGTCAGGTTTAGCAGCAGTGAAATCTGCACTCCGGAGATATCCAGATCCAGGTAGACCAGACTCACACCTCCTACAGCTTCTAGAACTCGGATTAAGAAACAATGATTTCACATTCAACAATAAACACTATTTACAGATTCATGGGACGGCAATGGGTAAAAAGTTTGCCCCAGCCTATGCTAATATTTATATGGCAGACTGGGAGTTGACAGCCTTGGAGAAATGCCCACTGCGTCCCATGTTTTATAGACGCTACCTGGATGATATCTTCGGAGTGTGGGAACATGATCTGGTACATTTCACAACATTCATTGAAATACTCAATAACCATCATCCGACCATAACAGTTAAATATGTCATTCACCCACATACAATCAACTTTCTGGATACATCAATATTCTTTCCAGATACTGACACACACATAGTCTCTTTACAAACAAAAGTATATTTTAAGGACACAGACACACATGCCTTACTTCACAAATCCAGTTATCACCCAAAACATACATTCACTGGTATTGTAAAATCACAACTCATTCGATTCCATAGACTATGTACACAACATAAAGACTTTCATATAGCCACACAGATTCTTTTTAGTGCACTGAGGAAGAGGGGATATTCAAAGAGATCACTGAGGTACATAAAGGCTAACACACTGGCGGGCTTCACCCAGAATAGATTGCCTGGTCCTCCTAACCCTACCTCTAACACTAACCTTAACTCTAACCTTAACCCTAACCCTAACCCTAACCTTAACCTTAACACTAACCTTAACCTCCATAACTCTCCCGGTAAAACTCTGGACCAGGTACTGACTCCTGACCTGGGCGAACAGCCCACACCTATCCTTATCCCTCTCCCGATTCTGGGTCCGTATCCCTATCCCCCCCATCCTATCCCTGTCCTCCACCCTAAGACCTTTCCCAGACCCCTTGTTCCCATTCCCCCAATAGACACAGAACCTCAGATTATACCCATTATCAGCACCTTCTCAGACATTAACAGACTCCTTCATTCCAGACTCAAAGCCGCTTTCACCCAAACACAACGCACATTCCCCCCACTTCAGGAATTCAGACCCATATCAGCTTTCCGCAGAAACCCCAACTTAAGGGATCTCTTAATCTTTGCAAAATTTTCAAATAAACCCACTCCTAAACTACCCATTGAACTACAGTATTATAGACAACTTTCACACATTCAAAATCCACATGCACAAACCTCCAGTCCTATCTCACAACTCATGACCATTCAAAGCACCAATATTGTCTATGCCATAACATGCACACTATGCCATAACATCTATATAGGAGAAACCGGTCACACAGTTTTAACACGCCTCAAACAGCACCTGTACACAATTGGAAAAAACATATTACAAACACACCTGGTCCAACATTTCCAAATCCACCCAACAACCTCCCTCCGCATTACCGGTCTGGAGATGAAATCCTCCTGGACCACAGGCCAGAGAAAAATGGCCGAATCCAGGTGGATTTCAAAACTGAATACTTTGGCTCCACTGGGAATGAATATGAAAGAATAACAGAAAACACTAACAGTGGGAGGGGGTGGGGGCCTAATGAAGAGAGCTGGAGGGGCCACGGAACAAGGAGGAAGTTCATAAACCCTTTTTTTTAAATATAAGCATTTGATTGCTCAACCTGGTGATCTCCTTTTTTTTTTTTTGGTATTTTGTACTGAATTTTATTATACTATACATTTTAGCATGCCATGTGATCCCTTCATTTTCAGAGGTGGATTTCTAATTATTTACTGGATTATTTATTTAATTATTATATTTTTTAATTGTCTAACTGATCCGGTATGCATGTTTTAATGTGATTTTATATGAAATTTGGTTTAGGGTTAAACCTTTTACTCCCAGGTTGTGTTTGATGATTGTCTTCCTCCTGCTTTTGAACTGTTGTGGGTGACCCCTCGGAGCTCTCAGCCTCCCATGTCCTCCCACTTTCTCCAGACCGGTCAGAGGTGCAATAGGCCCGTGCAACCCAAGGTTTGACACCAATACAAAAATAAACCCTCTTAAACCTAACCCTAACCCTAACCCTAACCCTAACCCTAACCCTAACCCTAACCCTAACCCAGCAGATAAAGGTTCAAAAATAGTCATATTGGATAAACATCAATACATGTATGAAGCAAACAGACAGTTATCAAACACCAAACATTATAAACGAATAGAAAACAGTATACAACCACAGACACAGACACAGTTAAGGACAATAATAAAAAGACTCTATGACCAACACTACATTACAGCAAAACAACGGGACTTTCTTTACGGTACAGACACCCCACGACCTAGACTATTCTATTTACTGTTAAAAGTACACAAGGAACCGGGGACATGGACAATTCCCTTTGAAGTTCCCCCTGGCAGACCCATTGTTTCAGACTGCAACAGTGAATCCTATAACATCTCGCAATATATAGATCATCACATTAACCCTCTCTCCACCAGGCACCCCAGCTTTCTCAGGGACACTTACCACTTTATGGAGAGGATTGGACCCATAGTTGTTCCCTCCCACACACACATATTCACGATAGATATTGATAGCTTATACACTAATATAAATACAGCAACAGGAATACAAGCAATTAGAAATATCTTTAAGAGATACCCAGACAACACTAGACCGGACATAGAAATATTACAATTATTAGAAATCAGCCTTACTAGCAATGACTTTTTATTCAACGATCACTATTACCTGCAGGTGGAGGGAACAGCTATGGGCAAAACATTTGCACCTGCTTACGCCAATATATACATGGCTGAATGGGAGAGAGAGGCACTGGCCAAGTGTCCATATCAACCCACTTTTTATTACCGCTTTTTAGACGACATAATAGGAGCCTGGCCCCACGACATCCAATTATTCACAGATTTCATAAACATTCTCAACAGTCATCATTCATCCATTAAGGTTAAATACACAATTCATCCGCAAGAAGTCAACTTCTTAGACACAACTGATTTTTATTCTAGCCCTAACCCTAACCAACTCTAACTCAACACGAAAACACTACACACTAGAGTCTACTTCAAACCAACAGACACACATGCTTTACTTCATAAACACAGTTACCATCCTAAACATACATTTAAGGGAATAATAAAATCACAAATCATACGATTCTACAGGATATCATCTTGCAAGCAAGACCTGGATTATGCAATAAATACACTATTCAATGC
The DNA here is from genome assembly GCF_045679555.1 of Salvelinus alpinus. NCBI lineage: Eukaryota > Metazoa > Chordata > Actinopteri > Salmoniformes > Salmonidae > Salvelinus > Salvelinus alpinus. Next base: position 58,200,874 of record NC_092097.1, read on the forward strand.
ACTTAGAAGAAGAGGATATTCAAAACGATTTTTAAGAACCATTAAAAACAACACATTGGCCGCCCTCCCTCCCATTCATCCAACACTCATAGACCACATCAAATCACCCACCTCTCTTAACCTTAACCCTCCCTAATCCTACTCCTAACCTTAACCTCTCCCTAAACCCCACGCCTAACCTTAACCTCTCCCCAAACCCCACGCCTAACCTTAACCTCTCCCCAAACCCCACGCCTAACCTAACCCTCCCCTAACCCTAACCCTAACCCTAACCCTAACCCTAACCCTACGCCTAACCTTAACCTCTCCCCAAACCCCAACGCCTAACCTTAACCTCTCCCCAAACCCCAACGCCTAACCTTAACCTCTACCCCTAACCCCAACGCCTAACCTTAACCTCTACCCCAAACCCCACGCCTAACCTTAACCTCTCACCCTAACCCCAACGCCTAACCTTAATCTCTCCCTGAACCCCAACGCCTAACCTTAACCTCTAACCCCAAACCCCAACGCCTAACCTTAACCTCTACCCCAAACCCCAACGCCTAACCTTAACCTCTACCCCTAACCCCAACGCCTAACCCTAACCTCTACCCCTAACCCCAACGCCTAACCTTAACCTCTACCCCAAACCCCAACGCCTAACCTTAACCTCTACCCCTAACCCCAACGCCTAACCTTAACCTCTACCCCTAACCCCAACGCCTAACCTTAACCTCTCCCCAAACCCCACGCCTAACCTTAACCTCTCCCCTAACCCCACGCCTAACCTTAACCTCTCCCCAAACCCCACGCCTAACCTTAACCTCTCCCCAAACCCCACGCCTAACCTTAACCTCTCCCCTAACCCCACGCCTAACCTTAACCTCTCCCCAAACCCCACGCCTAACCTTAACCTCTCCCCAAACCCCACGCCTAACCTTAACCTCTCCCCAAACCCCACGCCTAACCTTAACCTCTCCCCAAACCCCACGCCTAACCTTAACCTCTCCCCAAACCCCACGCCTAACCTTAATGTTTACCATTACCCTAATCAGGGTTCTCATCCTAACTTAATCTCTACCTCCCTCCTTCACCCTAATCCTGACTCCCCTATGGAAAGTGATCTGCACCAATCACTAAACCGCAACACTTCCTCTGTCTCTTCTCCTTTGTCATCAATACTCAATCAACAGACAATTATCATCCCCCTAGTAACCACATTTTCACATAGAATCAGATCCCTACATCAATCAATCAAACACAACTTCTCTACAGTTCAGCACACTTACATACCACTCAAACCATACAGAATAATTTCAGCATTCAGAAAGAACAACAATTTAAAGGACCTCCTCACCAAAGCAAGATTCAGTAGTAAGCCACCACAAGACCCCAAATCTCACAATTTCCATTTTCGACAGATAAAGTTCATTACAAACATACACAGCCATACATCAGCACCAGTACAAGAATCCTATTCATTGAACACCCATAACGCCATTTATATCATTACATGCACACTCTGCAATAAACAATACATCGGAGAAACCAAACACACCATAGAAACCAGACTCAAACAACACCTGTATAACATTAAAAGGGCACACCTACAAACGGCACTCATAACCCACTTCCAGGAGCACCCCATCACCCACCTTACCATATCAGGGTTACAGTCACACATAGGCTGGACCTGTGGGCAGCGAAAGAGGGTAGAACGGGAGTGGATCCAGCACCTACAGACAATAACGCCAAATGGCCTGAACGAGAGGTTTTAGAAAATGGGTTTTAACAGACAGGAAAATGGATGGAGAAGAACATGGTTTTATTTATATTTTATCTATACTCTATATATTTATGTTTTGTTCAGTTTTAGTTTGGCATTTCCTTTTCTTAGGTCTTTCCTTTCTTTTAATATGATAAAACAATAAAACCAACTAAATGCACAATATTGCTTTTATGTTCATATTTAACAACATCATGGTTGAATGAATCTTTCACCACATCGGCTCCTGCACTGTCACCCAGAAAAAGAGGCATTTTAGAACTTACTTCAGTTTAATTTATGATCTTAGGAGGACACCTACGGGCCTTTTTAAGTACTACACCTAATATAACATCATCAGAAGAGGGATAAACAGGAGATAGGTTTTGAATATAATTGTGTTTCGTTTCAGCTAGTTTGTTTTACAGTGCACAGGCCTAACCCTAACCCTAACCCCCCCTAACCCCTAACCCTAACCCTTATTATTTTGAATTTTTTTACACCTTTATTTAATCTTTATTTAACTAGGCAAGTCAGTTAAGAACACATTCTTATTTTCAATGACGGCCTAGGAACGTTCAGGGGCAGAATGAAAGATTTTTAACCTTGTCAGCTCGGGGGATCCAATCTTGCAACCTTACAGTTAACTAGTCCAATGCTCTAACACCTGATTACATTACACTCCACGAGGAGCCTGCCTGTTAGCGAATGCAGTAAGCTAAGGTAAGTTGCTAGCTAGCATTAAACTTATCTTATAAAAAACAATCAATCAATGACTGTCATTGCTCCAATGTGTACTTAACCATAAACATCAATGCCTTTCTTAAAATCAATCCACAAGTATATATATTTAAACCTGCATATTTAGCTAAAAGAAATCCAGGTTAGCAGGCAATATTAACCAGGTGAAATTGTGTAATTTCTCTTGAGTTCATTGCACGCAGTCTGGGTATATGCAACAGTTTGGGTCGCCTGGCTCTTTGCGAACTAATTTGCCAAAATTTTACGTAATTATGACAACATTGAAGGTTGTGCAATGTAACAGGAATATTTAGACTCATGGATGCCACCCGTTAGATAAAATACGGAACAGAATAAACGTTTTGTTTTCGAGGTGATAGTTTCCGGATTAGTCAAAGGTATATGGTTTAGAGAGAAATGGTCGACGCGTTATAATTCCTGTAATAACTTGCGGCTGAATTTGAAAGGGGTTCCTTCGTTATTTTACCGTTCATTTCTTCCATAGAGAATGTCTTGATCTACTTCAAATAAGGTCTGTGTTTCGTGCAGGCTAAAACCGCCTCGACGTTTTGATACCCGTGTAAATCTCACTAGGATAAGGTAACGTTTGTCAACATATTTTCATAAATCCACTCTACAAAAAAATGTATCTTCGCTTATATTTAGCCAATATTGATCAGAGTTACCTTGTCCTATGGATATCTACACAGTTATAAAATTGGCACGGTGATGTAAGCCTACATGAAACACAGACCTTATTTTAAGTGAATCTAAAAATATCCTATGGAATAAATGAAGGAACCGCTTTTCAGATTTTGCTAGGTGTCATGGTGACTCGCACTTTGGTTGTCAATTCTTACCATGCCCATTATTAAAATAGGATTTCCTGCATATAGAAATTAAAGTTTTTGTTTTCAACATTCATCACAGGTAACTTAAACTCTATTTTTATTCAAACAGTTGAGACTATTTGTCTCCTAAGCAGACTCTTCAGTATCATTGTCACTTCAGAGCTGTGTGCGTGTGTGTGTATTTATGTATTATATTAAGTTAAAATAAGTGTTCATTGTTCATTCAGTATTGTTGCAAATGTCATTATTACAAAAATGTGTGTTGTGTATGATATATATATATTTTTTTTTTAAATGTTTTTTTTAATAAATCGGCCGTTTAATCGGTATCGGCTTTTTTGTCCTCCAATAATCGGTATCGGCATTGAAAAATCATAATTGGTCGACCTCTAATCTAGAGTCTCTAATATATTATGAAAGACCTGCTGGATCTACTGTCTTAATTATATTATCACAGACCAGCTAGATCTACTGCCTCTATTATATTATGGCAGACCAGTTAGATCTATTATCTCTACTATATTATGACACACAAGCTACATCTACTGTCCTAGTTATATTATGACAGACCAGCTCTATCTACTATCTTTATTATATTAACGCAGACCAGCTATATCTACTGTCTCTATTATATTACGACAGACCAGCTAGATCTACTGCATCTACTATATTTAGACAGACCAGCTAGATCTACTGTCTCAATTATATTATGGCAGACCAGCTAGATCTACTGTCTCAATTATACTACGAAAGACCAGCTAGAATTACTGTCTCTAGTATATTATGATAGACCAGCTAGATATACTGTCTCTACTATATTGTGACACAGAAGCTACATCTACTGTCCTAGTTATATTACGACAGACCAGCTCTATCTACTATCTTTCTTATATTACAACAGACCTGCTATATCTACTGTCTCTATTAAATTACGACAGACCAGATAGATCTACTGTCTCTATTATCTATGACAGACCAGCTAGATCTACTCTTTCAATTATTTTATGACAGACCAGCTACATCTACTGTCTCTATTATATTACGGCAGACGAGCTAGATCTACTGTCTCTATTATTTTACAATAGACCGCCTAGATCTACTGTCTCTATTATGTTATGACAGACCAGGTACATCTACTGTCTTTATTATATTTTGGCAGACCAGCTGGATCTACTGTCTCTATTATCCTATGACAGACCAGCTTGATCTACTGTCTCTATTATATTACGATAGAACAGCTATATCTACTGTCTCTATTATATTATGACATGCCAGCTAGATCTACTGACTCCATTATATTATGGCAGACCAGCTAGATCTACTGTTTCTTTTATATAATGACAGACCTGCTAGATCTACAGTCTCTAATATATTATGACAGATGAGCTAGATCTATTGTTTCTAATAGATTACGACAGACCAAACATATCTACTGTCTCTACTATATTATGACAGAACAGCTACATCTGTCTGGGTCTGGGTTGGCGCCCCCCCTTGGGTTGTGCCGTGGCGGAGATCTTTGTGGGCTATACTCGGCCTTGTCTCCGGATGGTAAGTTGGTCAGATGGGTGGTAAGTATCATCAGATGGGGCCGCAGTGTCTCCTGACCCCTCCTGTCTGAGCCTCCAGTATTTATGCTGCTGTAGTTCATCTGTCGGGGGGCTAGGGTCAGTTTGTTATATCTGGAGTACTTCTCCTGTCTTATCAGGTGTCCTGTGTGAATTTAAGTATGCTCTCTCTAATTCTCTTTCTCTCGGAGGACCTGAGCCCTAGGACCATGCCTCAGGACTACCTGGCATGATGACTCCTTGCTGTCCCCAGTCCACCTGGCCGTGCTGCTGCTCCAACTGTCCAACTGCTTCAACTGTTCTGCCTGCGGCTATGGAACCCTGACCTGTTCACCGGACATGCTACCTGTCCCAGACCTGCTGTTTTCAACTCTCTAAAGACAGCAGGAGAGGTAGAGATACTCTTAATGATCGGCTATGAAAAGCCAGCTGACATTTACTCCTGAGGTGCTGACTTGCTGCACCCTCGACAACTACTGTGATTATTATTATTTGGCCATGCTGGTCATTTGAACATCTTGGTCATGTTCTGTTAGAATCTCCACCCGGCACAGCCAGAAGAGGACTGGCCACCCCTCATAGCCTGGTTCCTCTCTAGGTTTCTTCCTAGGTTTGGGCCTTTCTAGGGAGTTTTTCCTAGCCACCATGCTTCTACATCTGCATTGCTTGCTGTTTGGTGTATTAGGCTGGGTTTCTGTACAGCACTTTGAGATATCAGCTGATGTAAGAAGGGCTATATAAATACATTTGATTTGATTCGAATAAATCATTTAGCGAATTATTTTTAAAAATACATCAGTTAGAGAGATCTACCACAGTAAATCAGATACAGAAATCTACCACAGTAAATCCGTTAGAGAAATATACCACAGTAAATATGTTAGAACCTCTTGACACTACAGGGGGTGCTGTTTCAACTTGGACATTTATCGTTCCCAAATTAAACTGCCTCGTACTCAATTCTTGCTCGTACAATATGCATATTATTATTACTATTGGATAGAAAACAATCTATAGTTTCTAAAACCGTTTGAATTATGTCTGTGGGTGAACCAGAACTCTTTTTGCAGCGAAATCCATGACAGGAACTGCGAAGGTCTGAAAACGAGGCTCTGTTCTCAGATCAGTTTAAAGCTCTGTATGTATCCTATGGGTCGACATGAACTGCACCCGCCTTCCCCTGGATGTCAGTAACCAATGAGAAGTGGAATGGAGTGTCTACGTAGTTCTCAGAGCTTATAAAAGGCCAAGGAACGAAGTGAGCTCTCTTTTCGTCGTTCGTCATTGCGCAAAGCAAGACCTGAAGATGGCATTTTGAAACGCTCAGTTATCGGCCTTAGCTATATCCATCTGTAATTTAATTCGATATAGGTGTTAGAAACATCATAACGAAGTTATTTTAAACCGAGTTATATCAGTTTATGCGAGTATATTGCTATTTTCGGAATTTCCTTAGTATTGCGTTTTGGGGAATTGGGCATGTTGTGTCCACATAGCTATTGTTAGCTGCTAATTCCGAAGTTGAAGACAACGTTTTACAACCAAGCAACGATTCTTTTGGACAAAGGACACCTTGCCCAAGATTCTGATGGAAGCTCGTCCAAAAGTAAGAGCTATTTATGATGTTATTCCGTATTTATGTGGAAAAATGTAAACGCATTTGTCCGCCATTATTGCGGCACTAGTCTGGCTGTAACGCACACTGTATGTCTAGTAACGTTAATTTTAAAAATCTAACTCAGCGGTTGCATTAATAACTAATGCATCTTTCAATTGCTGTCCAACCTGTATTTTTTAGTCAATCTAATCGATAAATAATCGTAAACTTAGGTGCCTTTCCAAGATGGCGCCTGGCCAGAATGCATGACCTGTTGCCACTTATCACATTGTATAACCACGATTTGTGCTGCTAAATATGCACATTTTCGAACAAAACCTATATGCATTGTGTAATATGATGTTACAGGACTGTCATCTGACGAAGTATATCAAGGTTAGTCAAAAATTATATATCTTTTGCTGTATTGTTACGATCGCTAACCTGTGCTGCTGGTAAATTGCTTGTGTTTCTGGCTATTGTGCTAAGCTAATATAATGCTATATTGTGTTTTCGCTGTAAAACACTTAAAGAATCTGACATATTGGCTGGATTCACAAGATGTTGGGCTTTCATTTGCTGTACGCTGTGTATTTTTCAGAAATGTTTTAAGATGAGTAATTAGGTATTTGACGTTGGTCTCTGTAATTATTCTGGCAGCTTCGGCACTATTTCAGATTGCAGCTGCAATGTAGAACTGTGATTTATACCTGAAATATGCACATTTTTCTAAAAAAACATATGCTATACAATAAATATGTTATCAGACTGTCATCTTATGAAGTTGTTTCTTGGTTAGTGGCTATATATATCTTTATTTGGTCGAATTTGTGATAGCTACTGATGGAGTAAAAAACTGGTGGAGTAAAAAAAGTGGTGTCTTTTGCTAACGTGGTTAGCTAATAGATTTACATATTGTGTCTTCCCTGTAAAACATTTTAAAAATCAGAAATGATGGCTGGATTCACAAGATGTGTATCTTTCATCTGGTGTCTTGGACTTGTGATTTAATGATATTTAGATGCTAGTATTTACTTGTGCTAGGCTATGCTAGTCAGCTTTTTTACTGTGGGGGGTGCTCCCGGATCCGGGTTTGGGAGGAATTAGAGGTTAATCGACCACAATAAATCAGTTGTAGAAATCTACCACAGTAAATCAGTTACAGAAATATACCACTTTAAATCAGTTCCAGAAATTTATAAAAAATACATCAGATAGAGAAATCTACCCTAACCCTAACCCATAAACCACTGTAAATCAGTTACAGAAATAAACCACTGTAAATCAGTTAGAGAAATCTACCACAATAAGTCAGTTATTTTAGTTAAGAACAAATTCTTATTTTCAATGACAGCCTAGTGGGTTAACTGCCTGTTCAGCGGCAGAATGACAGATTTGTACCTTGTCAGCTCGGAGATTTGAAGAACTTGCAACCTTTCGGTTACTAGTCCAACGCTCTAACCACTATGCTACCCTGCCACCTCAAAGTTAGAGAAGTTTACGAATGTAAATCAGATACAGGAATCTACCACATTAAATCTGTTAGAGAAATCTACCACAATAAATTAGTTAGAATGAAATCTCCCACAATAAACATTTGAGAAACATAAAAAAAAAAAAATCAGTTAGATAAATATACCACAGTAAATCAGTTACAGAAATCTACCACAGTAAATCAGTTGGAGGGAAATCTACCACAATAAATAATTTAGAGAAATGTATGACAGTTAATCAGATACAGGAATCTATCACAGTAAATATCTTAGAGACATGTACCACAGTAAATCAGTTAGAGAAATATACCACAGTAAATATCTTAGAGAAATCGACCACAATAAATCAGTCAGAGAAACCTACAAGAGTAAATCTGTTAGAGAAGTCGACCACAATAAATCAGTTACAGAAATATAACACTGTAAATCAGTTACAGAAATCTACCACTGTAAATCAGTTGGAGGGAAATCTACCACAATAAATAATTTAGAGAAATCTACCACACCTCTCTGGGATAGCGGGACGGTAGCGTCCCACTTGGCCAATAGCCAGGGAAAATGTAGAGCGCCAAATTCAAAAAGATTATATAAAATCAAACTTTCATTAAATCACACATGTAAGATACCAAATTAAAGCTACACTCGTTGTGAATTCAGCCAACGTGTCAGAATTCAAAAAGGCTTTTCGGCGAAAGCATAAGATGCTATTATCTAATGATAGCACAATGTCAACAAAGAGAGAGTAGCATATTTCAACCCTGCAGGCGCAACTCAAAACGTAGATATAAAATATAAAACATGCATTACCATTACCTTCTTTTGTTGGCACTCCAATATGTCCCATAAACATCACAAATGGTCCTTTTGTTCGATTAATTCCGTCCATATATATCCAAATTGTCAATTTATTTGGCGCATTTGATCCAGAAAAAAAACAGCTTCCAATTTGCGCAAAGTCACTACAAAATATCTAAAAAATTACCTCTAAACTTTGCCAAAACATTTCAAAGTACTTTTGTAATACAACTTAAGGTATTTGTAAACGTTAATAATCGATCAAATTGAAGACGGGTCTATCTGTTTTCAATACAGGAGATAAACAAACTAACGCTACTTTCTTTAGTCTTGCGCAACTCTCAAACAGTACACATGACGTTACTCTACTTCCTGATGGCCTTCTTCATTGCACAAATGAATAACCTCAACCTATTTCCTAAGACTGGTGACATCCAGTGGAAGCAGTAGGAACTGAGAACAGAGTGATTAGAAATCTGGCTTCCGAATGAAATCTCATTGAACAGACAGTGACTTAATTTTTTTTTAAATAATTTATGGTTAGTCCTCGGGGTTTTGCCTGCTACATAAGTTCTGTTATACTTACAGATATGATTCAAACAGTTTTAGAAACTTCAGAGTGTTTTCTATCCAAATCTACTAATAATATGCATATCTTATATTCTGGGGATGAGTAGAAGGAAGTTGAAATTGGGCACGCTATTTTTACAAAAGTGAAAACTCTGCCCCCTATCCTAGAGAAGTTTTTAATCAGATACAGAAATGTACCACAGTAAATCAGTTACAGAAATATAACACTGTAAATCAGTTAGAGAATTCTACCACTTTAAATTAGTTGGAGGAACATCTACCACAATAAAAAAGTTAGAGAGAAATCTACCACAATAAATTGAGAAATTGAGAAATCTACAACAGTTAATCAGATACAGGAATCTACCAAAAAAAATCAGTTGGAGAGAAATCTACCACAATAAATCATTTAGCGAAAATGTATAAAAAATACATCAGTTAGAGAGATCTACCACAGTAAATCAGTTAGAGAAATATACCACAGTAAATATCTTAGAGAAATCTACCACAATAAATCAGCTAGAGAAATCTACCACAGTAAATCAGTTAGAGAGATCTACCACAGTAAATCAGTTAGAGAGATCTACCACAGTAAATCAGTTAGAGAGATCTACCACAGTAAATCAGTTAGAGAAATATACCACAGTAAATCAGCTAGAGAAATATACCACAGTAAATATCGTAGAGAAATCTACCACAATAAATCAGTTAGAGAAATCAACCACAATAAATCATTTAGCGGAATTTTTTTTTAAATACTTCAGTTAGAGAATTCTACCACAGCAAATCAGTAAGAAAAACCTACCAGTGTAACGATCGTCTTCGGGAGAAAGAGAGGAGGACCAAAGCGCAGCGTGGTAAGTGTTCATGATGATGTTTTTAATTAAACTCAGAACACTAAACAAAATAATAAACGATGTGAACAAACAAAACAGTACCGTGTGGCGACAAACACTGACACGGAAGACAAACACCCACAATACCCAATAGAAAACAGGCTACCTAAATATGGTTCCCAATCAGGGACAACGATTGACAGCTGCCTCTGATTGAGAACCATATCAGGCCAAACACAGAAAACCAACACAGAAATAGAAAACATAGATTACCCACCCAACTCACGCCCTGACCACACTAAAACAAAGAAAATACAAAAGAACTATGGTCAGAACGTGACAACCAGAGTAAATCAGTTAGAGTAATCGAACACAATAAATCAGTTAGAGAGAAATATACCACAATAAATCATTTAGAGAAAAAAAATAATAATACATGAGATAGAGAAATCTACCCTAACCCATAAACCACTGTAAATCAGTTAGAGAAATATACCACTGTAAATCAGTTAGAGAAATCTACCACAGTAAATCAGTTAGAGAGAAACATATCACAATAAATCATTTAGAGAAATCTAAGACTGTTAATCAGATACAGGAATCTACCACAGTATATCTTTTAGAGAAATCTACCACTGTAAATCAGTTAGAGAAATCTACCACAATAAATCATTTAGAGAAATCTAAGACTGTTAATCAGATACAGGAATCTAACCCAGTGTACATTTTAGAGAAATCTACCACTGTAAATCAGTTAGAGAAATCTACCACAATAAATCAGTTTGAAAAATCTACCACAATAAATCATTTTTGCAGTTCGTTCCAGTCACTGGCAGCAGAGAACTGGAAGGAAAGGCGGCCAAAGAGGAATTGGCTTTGGGGGTGACCAGTGAAATATACCTGCTGGAGTGTGTGCTGCGGGTGGGTGCTGCTATGGTGACCAGTGAACTGAGATAAGGCGGAGCTTTACCTAGCAGAGACTTGTAGATGACCTGGAGCCAGTGGGTTTGGCGACAAGGATGAAGCGAGCGCCAGCCAACGAGAGCGTACAGGTTGCAGTGGTGGGTAGTATATTGGGCTTTGGTGACAAAACGGATGGCATTGTGATAGACTGCATTAAATTTGTTGAGTAGAGTGTTGGAGGCTATTTTGTAAATTACATCGCCGGAGTTGAGGATCGGTAGGATAGTCAGTTTTACGAGGGTATGTTTGGCAGCATGAGTGAAGGATGCTTTGTTGCGAAATAGAAAGCCGATTCTAGATTTAATTTTGGATTGGAGATGCTTAATGTGGGCCTGGAAGGAGAGTTTACAGTCTAGCCAGACACCTAGGTATTTGTAATTGTCCACATCTAGGTCAGAACCGTCCAGAGTAGTGATGCTGGACGGGCAGGGAGGTGCGACCAGCGATCGGTTGAAGAGCATGCATTTAGTTTTGCTTGCATTTAAGAGCAGTTGGAGGCCACGGAAGGAGAGTTGTATGGCATTGAAGCTCGTCTGGAGGTTAGTTAGCACAGTGTCCAAAGAAGGGCCAGAAGTATACTGTACAGAATGGTTTTGTCTGCGTAGAGGTGGATCAGAGAATCACCAGCAGCAAGAGCAACATCATTGATGTAAACAGAGAAGAGAGTCGGCCCGAGAATTGAACCCTGTGGCACCCCCATAGAGATTGCCAGAGGTCCGGACAACAGGCCCTCCGATTTGAAACACTGAACTCTATCAGAGAAGTAGTTGGTGAATCAGGCAAGGCAGTCATTTGAGAAACCAAGGCTGTTGAGTCTGCCGATAAGAATGTGGTGATTGACAGAGTGTTGTGTCATGACGTTGCCTGTTTGGGTACAGCAAGCCCCATTCCCCTCTCCCTGCCTCTCCCTGCCTCTCCCTGCCCCCTACAACTACACTGCTGTGGTCAGAGAGAGGTCATAATTTCCTGAGTAGAAGACCCTGGCCACGCAGTATAGCAGAGCGTACACTTTCATAGAGAACAAAGGTATTTCTTCCACCTCACAGAACTTGAGGTACGAACAAATTTCATGTTCCGGAGAAAGTATAAAACATCGGTGAAGAATCCAGCTACGAACTGGTCCGATTGTTACAACTTGGGGAAACTCATGGGAGACTGTGTGGCTACAGTACCATACCGCTGTTTATATAATTGCCTCAGATATGAGGTTTACATCTAATTGTTGTATAAGATGAATGAGTGAGTATGATACTGTTTGTATAATTGTGTAATATGATTTTGGACTGTTTAATGAAGAAAAATACAATTCCCTTTTGATTTTAACTAAATCAGAGGACCGCCCCTGAGCCCAGTTAGGGTCAGACATCCTGGGACAGCCCCTTTTCTGCCATTCCGAATAAAACCCAACTTTGAGAAATTATCAGCAGACCGAGCTTACCTCAATTACGAGATGGCTGAAGGTTTCAGACCATTGCTGAATCTTTTAACCATACCACGTGGTTAAACTCTTAGACTATCGATACCGACAGAATAACAACAAGTCTTTGATATTAATTACTAGTCTACAGCTAGGAATTCGGTATCATTGAACGCGAAGAACGACAACCACCGAAACATCAATTCTATAACGAAACGAATGAATGTCACTCTGAACTATCTCCTCTAACCAAGACAGAGAGAGAGAGACGGAAAAAACTCTCCAACAGAAACAAACTTTTCAACAAAGATCAAGACGACACACTGAGCGTAAATATATATATTGATTGCAATTGTTCCCGAATGAGTGAGCGTTCATGTGCAAAGGATTAGCATTTCAATTGTTATAATTATGAATTTTGTAGTGTCTCATCTCAGTCGACCCCCACTTCCCTTTGGTCTAACAAGCCGCCATGCCGGTTTAGCCCACTAGGGCACATTCTCCTATCATTTCTTGTAACCATAATTTACTTTGTTTGTTTGTTTATGCATTTCTGTGAATTACTTAGTTACTAATAAATAAATTATTTAAGACAATTGATGTATGGATGACTCATAGTGAAGACTGGGTTCGTGCAGATAACCAACAATTTACGACGTTTGGAATGAGATTAACGTGCGGTAAAATAAATAAATCATTAATCAGAAGACTATTGATCAGATATGAAAATATCTGAAAGGTTATATTGGGAAATTATAACTTTGTAATCTGAATACTTTCCTTGGTGCCTCGACTTCCTAGTTAATTACAGTTACATAATTATTCAGTTTAATCACGTAATACTAATTACAGGAATCTTTGATAAAAACTAAGTCTTCAATTTAATGATAGTAAAGACACAACAGTTGTCTCTTATTGATGGCAGTTATGATATCGTTTAGGACCTTGAGCATGGCTGAGGTGCACCCATGACCAGCTCGGAAACCAGATTGCATAGCGGAGAAGGTACGGTGGGATTCGAACTGGTCGGTGATCTATTTGTTAACTTGGCTTTCGAAGACCTTAGAAAGGCAGGGTAGGATAGATATAGGTCTGTAGCAGTTTGGGTCTAGAGTGTCCCCCCCTTACAATAGGGGGATGACGGCGGCAGCTTTCCATTCTTTAGGGATCTCAGACGATACGAAAGAGAGGTTGAACAGGCTAGTAATAGGGGTTGCAACAATTGCGGCGGATAATTTTAGAAAGAGATGGTCCAGATTGTCTAGCCCAGCTGATTTGTAGGGGTCCAGATTTTGCAGCTCTTTCAGAACATCAGCTATCTGAATTTGGGTGAAGGAGAAATGGGGGAGGCTTGGGCGAGTTGCTGTGGGTGGTGCAGGGCAGTTGACCGGGGTAGGGTTAGACAGGTAGAAAGTGTGGCCAGCCGTAGAAAAATGCTTATTGAAATTCTCAATTATTGTGGATTAATCGGTGGTGACAGTGTTTCCTAGCCTCAGTGCATTGGGCAGCTGGGAGGAGGTGCTCTTATTCTCCATGGACTTTACAGTGTCCCAGAACTTTTTAGAGTTTGTGCTACAGGATGCAAATTTCTGATTGAAAAAGCTAGCCTTAGCTTTCCTAACTGACTGTGTATATTGGTTCCTAACTTCCCTGAAAAGATGCATATCACAGGGGCTATTTGATGCTAATGCAGTACGCCACAGGATGTTTTTGTACTGGTCAAGGGCAGTCAGGTCTGGAGTGAACCAAGGGCTATATATGTTCCTGGTTCTACATTTTTTGAATGGGGTATGCTTATTTAAGATGGTGAGGAAGGCACTTTTAAAGAATAACCAGGCTTCCTCTACTGATGGGATGAGGTCAATATCCTTCCAGGATACCCAGGCCAAGTTGATTAGAAAGGCCTGCTCGCTGAAGTGTTTTAGGAAGCGTTTGACAGTGATGGGGGTGGTCGTTTGACCGCAGATCCATTACGGATGCAGGCAATGAGGCAGTGATCGCTGAGATCTTGGCTGAAGACAGCAGAGGTGTTCTTCAAGAGAGCGAGAGTTGCACCCCTTCTGAAAAAACCTACACTCGATCCCTCCGATGTCAACAACTACAGACCAGTATCCCTTCTTTCTTTTCTCTCCAAAACTCTTGAACGTGCCGTCCTTGGCCAGCTCTCCTGCTATCTCTCTCAGAATGACCTTCTTGATCCAAATCAGTCAGGTTTCAAGACTAGTCATTCAACTGAGACTGCTCTTCTCTGTGTCACGGAGGCGCTCCGCTCCGCACTGCTAAAGCTAACTCTCTCTCCTCTGCTCTCATCCTTCTAGACCTATCGGCTGCCTTTGATACTGTGAACCATCAGATCCTCCTCTCCACCCTCTCCGAGTTGGGCATCTCCGGCGCGGCCCACGCTTGGATTGCGTCCTACCTGACGGGTCGCTCCTACCAGGTGGCGTGGCGAGAATCTGTCTCCGCACCACGTGCTCTCACCACTGGTGTCCCCCAGGGCTCTGTTCTAGGCCCTCTCCTATTCTCGCTATACACCAAGTCACTTGGCTCTGTCATATCCTCACATGGTCTCTCCTATCATTGCTATGCAGACGACACACAATTAATCTTCTCCTTTCCCCCTTCTGATAACCAGGTGGCGAATCGCATCTCTGCATGTCTGGCAGACATATCAGTGTGGATGACGGATCACCACCTCAAGCTGAACCTCGGCAAGACGGAGCTGCTCTTCCTCCCGGGGAAGGACTGCCCGTTCCATGATCTAGCCATCACGGTTGACAACTCCATTGTGTCCTCCTCCCAGAGTGCTAAGAACCTTGGCGTGATCCTGGACAACACCCTGTCGTTCTCAACTAACATCAAGGCGGTGACCCGTTCCTGTAGGTTCATGCTCTACAACATTCGCAGAGTACGACCCTGCCTCACACAGGAAGCGGCGCAGGTCCTAATCCAGGCACTTGTCATCTCCCGTCTGGATTACTGCAACTCGCTGTTGGCTGGGCTCCCTGCCTGTGCCATTAAACCCCTACAACTCATCCAGAACGCCGCAGCCCGTCTGGTGTTCAACCTTCCCAAGTTCTCTCATGTCACCCCGCTCCTCCGCTCTCTCCACTGGCTTCCAGTTGAAGCTCGCATCCGCTACAAGACCATGGTGCTTGCCTACGGAGCTGTGAGGGGAACGGCACCTCCGTACCTTCAGGCTCTGATCAGGCCCTACACCCAAACAAGGGCACTGCGTTCATCCACCTCTGGCCTGCTCGCCTCCCTACCTCTGAGGAAGTACAGTTCCCGCTCAGCCCAGTCAAAACTGTTCGCTGCTCTGGCACGCCAATGGTGGAACAAACTCCCTCACGACGCCAGGTCAGCGGAGTCAATCACCACCTTCCGGAGACACCTGAAACCCCACCTCTTTAAGGAATACCTAGGATAGGATAAAGTAATCCTTCTAACCCCCCCCCCCCCTTAAAAGAGTTAGATGCACTATTGTAAAGTGGTTGTTCCACTGGATATCATAAGGTGAATGCACCAATTTGTAAGTCGCTCTGGATAAGAGCGTCTGCTAAATGACTTAAATGTAAATGTAAATGTGTTTGGAGGACAAGTTGGTTAGGATGATATCTATGAGGGTGCCCGTGTTTACAGATTTGGGGTTGTACATGGTAGGTTCATTAATAATTTGTGTGAGATTGAGGGCATCAAGATTAGATTGTAGGATGGCCGGGGTGTTAAGCATGTCCCAGTTTAGGTCACCTAGCAGCACGAGCTCTGAAGATAGATGGGGGGCAATCAATTCACATATGGTGTCCAGGGCACAGCTGGGGGCAGAGGGTGGTCTATAGCAAGCGGCAACGGTGAGGGACTTGTTTCTGGAAAGGTGGATTTTTAGAAGTAGAAGCTCGACAAATGAGAGCGCCTGGGGAATGGGAGTGGAACTAGGCACTGCTGGGCCTGGATTAACCTCTACATCACCAGAGGAACAGAGGAGTAGTAGGATAAAGGTACGGCTAAAGGCTACAAGAACTGGTCGTCTAGTGCGTTCGGAACAGAGAGTAAAAGGAGCAGGTTTCTGGGTGGGATAGAATAGATTCAAGGCATAATGTACAGACAAATGTATGGTAGGATGTGAATACAGTGGAGGTAAACCTAGGCATAGAATGACAATGACAGAGATATTGTCTCTAGAAACATCATTTAAACCAGTTGATGTCACCGCATGTGTGGGAAGTGGAACTAAAGGGTTAGCTAAGGCAGGGCTAGAGGCTCTACAGGGAAATAAGACAATAATCACTAACCAGAACAGCAATGGATAAGGCATATTGACATTAGGGAGAGGCATGCGTAACCGTGTGATCGTAGGGGTTCAGTGAGTAGTTAACTTCTCTAGTGAGTAGTCTAACTTCTCTTCAATTTTGGATGAAATGCATGCCCAAATTAAACTGCCTGCTTCTCGGGTCCAGAAGATATGATATGCATATAACTGGTAGATTTGGATATAAAACACTCTAAAGTTTCCAAAACTGTTAAAATAGTGTCTGTGAGTATAACAGAACTGATTTGGCAGGCGAAAACCTGAGAAAAATCCATTTGGAAAGTAGTTTTTTGGGGGGGTTTGTAGTTTTCTATTCAATGCCATTACAGTATCCATTGACTTAGGACTCAAATTGCAGTTCCTATGCCTTCCACTAGATGCCAACAGTCTTTAGAAATTGTTTCAGGCTTCTATTCTGAAAAATGAGGAAGTAAGAGCAGTCTGAATGAGTGGACCCTAATGTGTCACAGAGCTTTTTCATGTGCCTTTCTTGTTTACCTGTTATACTGACGACGTTATTGTCCGGTTGAAATATTATCGATTATTTAGGCTAAAAACAACCTGAGGATAGAATATAAACATCGTTTGACATGTTTCTATGAACTTTACGGATACAATTTGGATTTTTTGTCTGCCTGTTTTGACTGCGTTTGAGCCTGCGGATTACTGAAGAAAACGCGCGAACAAAACTGAGGTTTTTGGATATAAAGAGACTTTATCGAACAAAAGGAACATTTATTGAGTAAATGAATGTCTGCTGAGTGCAACCATATGAAGATCATCAAAGGTAAGTGTAGCAACCTGGTATATTTATGTTTACCAATAGATGGCAGTATTGACTCAAGACGGGGGTTTGCTTCCCGCTATCCGTAGCTATGTCCTATGTCTGCCTATATAACTATGATTAAGAAAGCTTCAGGTAATTTAAGCCAGGTGCATAAGAGAATGTAATTCTAAGTTACAATTAAATACTAAACCGTACTTAAGTCTCATGAGTCGTGACTCTAAGAAGCCTTTAAGGATACTACATATTTGGCGATGAGGATAACTATGGAGAACTGCGTTAGATTTTTTTGGCCACGATTTTAACGTTGTGTTTGGCGTGCGACGCGGGAGGTGAGACTCAAGTGAACGGTGGAAGATTCTGAAGGATTGATTCCCTGGATACGGGTAGGAAAAATTATTGACTGTGTGAGGGGAGAGAGAATTGAAAAGATGGCATTGGCAACAATAGGCTCGCTACCACCATTTGATCCTAAAAATCAGGAATGGGAGGAGTACTGTGAAATAATGGAACATTTCTTTGCTGCTAATGAAATAACTGATGCCACTATACAGAAATCCATACTCATAAGCGTTGTCGGTGCACAGACCTACAGCTTAATGAGAAACCTGTTGAGCCCAAATAAACGAGGAGAAAAGTCATTCATAGATTTAGTCGAGCTATTAAAAAATCACTTCAACCCCAAACCCAGTGAGATAGTACAAAGATTCAAGTTTGATTCGCGCATGAGAAAACCTAAAGAATCAGTGGGGGAATATGTGGCTGAGTTGAGAAAACTAGCATTGGACTGTAACTATGGGTGTCAAGTTTTGACCTCTTTCTTGTGCAATTCCCCACTTGAAAAGGACAGTCCCTCCACATGAAGATTTTAACTGGATTTCACTCAATAAACAGCCATGGAATCAGTTGTTTGTCTTTTATTTACCATTCTTTGGTTGGCAGTAAACAGGTGAAAAACCTCAAAAAAGAGATGACAAATACAAGTTATTATTTGAGTTGACAGCCTAATTAAATACACAAAATTATCCACATTCACCTCAGATAAACACATTTCTGCCATTATAAAATACAAGGTTTCCACTTTTAAGCAAATGTTTCCCAAAATAGAAACCCACCATTTTTAATCAAATGAGCAGAATCAATATATTTTTATCTAAATTTGCATTTTTGCCAAATACATTCAAAATATTTTTAGTAGTAAAAAAATTACATTTATTTTCTAATCAGTAGTTTTAAAAATATTTTTTTGACTATACATTTGTTACTGAATTAAGAACTTGGTTTACTAAGATTTCTACAAAGTTTAAATTACTTTTAACCATTTCAAACAAGTTCTTTGTCAACAATGAATTTGGCTCTTCTTACTTTTCCTTTATACCCCACAAACAACATTTGAAGTTATAAATACCATTGCAAAAGTCCTATCAAAGTTAAGAGTTAAGAGTCTGTGTTTTCCAGAGTATCATTAGCAGTGCACTGCTTAAGTCAGTCTAGCCAAGCATGGCTAATATGGCGCTTACCGGCTGTCTTTCACAGTTTTGTTGAGGGCTTGGACTTGCACAGTCACCTTGATCACAAAGATTAAGTTTCCTTGGTCTTGTGGTGTTATAAATGCTCCTTTCACTGCGGTCTAAAGACAACAGCAGAGCCAGGTGCTGGCACGCCCAGATTGCCTGGAAGATTTGTTCCACCTGGTTCACCACTGATTGAAGGAGGAGGAGTTTCACCACTGAGGAGCTCCCAGGCAGTTTGTCAGCACAATGGGAATACATTATCGCAAATACTACGCGATCGGGCTGGTGTGTGGGATTAATGATGACAGGATACAAATATGATTGTTATCAGAGCCTAATCTCACGTTTGAGAATGCACTCAAACTGGCTCAGGCCATGGAGTCCGCAAATAGAAATGCACTGGATTTGCAGGCAAGGGGCGCAACTGCGTGCCATACAGTAAAAGAGAGCAGCGCTGAGCGCGTAGAATTTCAAAGAACAGAAAGCCGTGGTGCAGCAGCCAATAGAGTCTGTTATCGTTGCAAAGGCAAACACGCAGCGTTTGACTGTAAATTCAAACACGAAAAGTGTTCATTAATTTTATCTCTATTTCTGACTTGTGTAACTCTTCTACTTGGCTGGTTACTGTTTGTAATGATTTGTCTGCTGGGCTATGTTCTCAAATAATCGTAAGGTATGCTTTCGCCGTAAAGCATTTTTTAAATCTGACACCGTGGTTTGATTCACAAGAAGTTAATCTTTAAACCGATGTAAAATATGTTTTGTTTTCTGAATTTTTATAATGAGAATTTCTGTATTTGAATTTGGCGCCCAGCAGTTTCATTGGCTGTTGAAGAGGTGGGACGCTAACGTCTCACGTACCCAAGAGAGGTTTAAGCTGGCTGGAGACACAGCCATTCAGACAGCTAGCAGGCTAGCAAGCTAGCAGAAGGGCCTTAGAGATACGTCGTGACGGAAGAAGTCTGTTGTAGCCTCCTCGTGCAGAGCCTCCTCGTGCGGTTCCGTCTGCAGACCAGCCATGATGGATTAGTAGGGTTCCGTGTAGTAAAGGTGCCCAGTCCAATTGGCAAAATAGGTATAGTGGCCCAAGAAATTGGCCGATGGACCTATTCAGCTAACAGTCCGATATGCTCTAGACAGCTAGCGGGCCGCGGCTAGCAGGCTAGCAGATCATTCAGGGGACGTCGCGACGGAGGGGCCTCTTGCAAAAAGAACCCTCGGGCAGATTACATCGGTAGTCCAAGTCGTGATGGATTAGCAGGGCTTCGTGTAGTAAAAGGGGTCCAAAATAGGTATTGTAGCCCAAGGAGTGGCTGATGGACCTCTTCAGCTAGCCGGGAGATAGGCCTAGCATGGGCCAGCTCCAGGCTAATTGGTGTTTGCTTCGGGACAGAGACGTTAGCCAGGAGTAGCAACTCGGATTGCAGCTAGCTAGCTGCGATGATCCAGGTGAAAAGGTTCAAAGCTTGCGGTAGGAATCCGGGGATATGAAGAGAAAATAAGTCCAGTATGCTCTGGTTTGAATCGCGTTGTGCAAACTGGCGAGAGATTTCCGAGCTAGAGGTTAGCTGATGACCGCTAGCAGTAGTTAGCTGACTACTAGCTAGTAGCTAGTTAGCTGGCTGGCTTCTGTACGGGGATTCCGGTTCGAAAGTAATGAAAAATACTTTAGAAAATATCAGATCCCTACGACATTGGGTGAGGCGGGTTGCAGGAGAGTATATTGAAGTTGAGGTTTAGGAAAAATACAAAAAAGATATGCGAAGAAAAAAGATATAAAGATATATACACGGGACAAGACGAGGACAAAGACGTCTGACTGCTACGCCATCTTGGATGAGAGTTCTCTAACTGTGGTAGATTTCTGTAACTGATTTATTGTGGTAGATTTCTGTAACTGATTTACTGTGGTATATTTCTCTAAATTATTTATTGTGGTAAATTTCTCTAACTGATTTACTGTGGTACATGCAACCACAATACACAGTATACACAGTATAGACTAATGGTGTAGCCATAACAGTTTGTGCATTTTCCCCAAATACTGTAATTATTTTGACTTTAATTCTCACTTTTTATTAATTTATCACAAACCATCAGTGATCACTTCATGATAATTCCTCACTCCAATCATGATGTGCAATCAAGTCATTTTCTGCACTCAGAAGTGCGTGTTAAAAGCTGTAGGATAATTGTTCAGTAATAACCATCAACAGGACTGAAGCCAGAATTACTCTTCCTTCCGCGTTGTTCCATGTGATCCCAGTAGGTGTTCCAGAGAGGGAGGGGAAACAAAGCGAGATATGTCTACAACACGAGTTGGTAGAACATGACTACTGTCATTATCCCTGTTACTCCTGCAATACTACATGTTATCATCCTGCCCACCAAGCAGTGTAGCCCGATCCTGTCGTTGCTGATTGACTGCCTGCAGAGACAAATAAAGACATCAAGAGGCTCCGGAGCGGGTCCCGCTGCGCCGCGAGAGAACAAACAAGAGACAAACAGTCCGCAGCTACTATAGAAGGACAAACAGGCAGCAGCTGTTATAAAAGGACAAACAGGCAGCAGCTACTATAGAAGGACACGGCATCGCACATTATTTGAGATCTTATTCAGGTCAGTCGTTTTTATATTTCTTCCTGCGATGAGCAGCATGGTATTTAACCCACGGAGAGGAGGGGGATCAATTGCACTGCCTGTCAACACGTTGGCAAGCGTAGGACAACTTTCATTTAAAACATTAGTGTATGTCTATTATTGGGGAAATGAATACAAGTGTATAGGACATGAATATGATGTGTAGCAATTTTAACAAGCAAAGTCCTCGCTGTGTAACAGGTACGTTTTTATTCAATTCAACAAATTAAATCCCAAACGTTTTCCAAATTTGTAGCATGTGCTGATAATTTCAAGGGCTCACACATTGGAAGATTTGCAATATTAAAATATGTTTTGACAATAATTTGTTGTCATAACGCTTTATCATCAGGAATAGCTAGGCAACTTGTTCAGTTTTAGTTTTAAATGATAGACTGATAGTATTGCACTGAATTAGCGGGTAAATCTCAGTCCTGCGTGACAGCATGCGCTGGGTAGCAACTTGTGGTGCGCTGGTCAGCTGTTCGTTCACCTACTGCCGCCCGCAGTGACCAATTACCCATCAGCAACCACCCAACTACATGTGATTAAGTGACAATCTGAAGAATTATAAAGAAAATGCATCTAGGCTACATGAGGCGCAGGATTTTTTGTTGTTGCTGATTTGCATATGTTTCTGCTTATAATTTCCGACGTTTTGTAGGCTATTTGTTAGTCAACTTGTTTATAATTACACATATTCAGCTTCTCTTCTGTCATTATATGTTGCCCAAGTAGACTAAATACACTCTTGCTCACCAGAATGTCATAAATCGATAGAATGAATGTTTCTATATAGTTGAGGTCAGTAAAGTGCTGTCATCTTTGCTTCTTTCGGGACCGGAGAGAAAATGCAATAACTGACAAAAAAAAGTGATGTGCAACATTTCCAAATTACATCAGTTTGACCAGTTGTAAGGAAATGGAAAGCTGTGAAAATGACCCAAAATGTTTCTGATAAGATTTCCGTTTGGCTTGGATGCATATTTTTTGTGGTTGGACATACTATCAGCTTTTATGATGCTGATAAAGATAGCACCGTAGAAGGTATCTGTAGAGGTGCATTCTCTCAAGATGCTGAAAGAAATACATCTTATTTCTCCCCTCATGTTCCCGGGTCAACATTTAGCCTACAGTTGGTGTATAATTTTACTGCAAGAAATGCTTAATTCTGCATGAGTTAATATTAAGGCTTTGTGAGAGGTTATAGACCTACAGTCAGTGTCCAAATGTCAGTTTCCATTTAAACCCATCTGAGCAGTAGGCTACAGTTCCCTTGACATGTCATAAGCCTATTTGAAGTCCTGTCTTGTGACTGTGAAATTTGTATAGCGCCTCACAATCATCACACATAACATCACACATAACACAGCCCTAGCACTGCTATCATCCTGTTTCACCACTTCATCAAATCTTTCCCAAACATTACTTTTCTGGGCCTCCCTTCTCTTTATTTTCAACTCTCCATTACACAGCTTTTCTCTTAATCAAACTCCAACCTGTCCTTTTTTCCTTCTATTGAATTAAACTCTGATATTGTCCTTTTTTCCTCTGTGAATCAACTTTAACTTTTTCTGCCCCTTCCATTAAGCATTTGGCGATTGGCGTGTAGGCTATTTGGCCCGTATACAGTTAGGCTCTAAAGCCTAAAGCCTTATACACTAATGAGAGAGCCTAAAATAATGAAAGAAAAACCTCAATGTAGCCCATAGATATAAATTGCACAATAATGATACATTTATGGATTTTTCTTTTAAGGTAAGCCTATCGGTTTTATCTTTATTCAACCCGCCCACCACACACCCGCCATATATCAACACAATGACCCTATTTTGTTGTAGGCAAACTTTCATCAGTCAAATCATTCAGTTATTGCTGCAGTGTTTTAATTTAGGCTGTAGGTACCTCCAGATATTTACTTTATATTTATTTTGAATAAAAATATTTTTAAATATAGTCATATTTAGAAAACCAAACTTTTAATTTCAAATTTAAATTGACTTATTACTGAAGCAAATCGATTTTGATTTGAGTTATTGGTTTAACAACTATGCCTTATGTCTTACAATCACCTGCCACCTGTTGACTACAATAGATGGGTTACTATAAAAATAATTGAATACTTTAAAATAGGCTCCGCTTATGTAGAAATGTGTATTCTTGATCTAAATAGGCTGTATAATTCTGTATTTACTTTCTATGTTACAAGGTCATAGCATCATCTGAGGCCAACAGTGTTAGTCATGACACAGGTCAGCATGCAATGACTTAAAATAAACAATTTATTTAAGGATATGACTGAATAACTTATGATAAAACATTTGTAAAGCTATTTTTGAAAAATGGTTGTGACATGAACAGTATTTTGGAGAAGCGAGGACTAGTCTGTGTCCGCTGAAAGTGATAGGATACTTCAGGTTCAGTTTCACAACATTTCCCTTCACAAAGACCGAGAACACATAGTTTTCCTCAGTGGTGTAAAGTACTTAAGAAAAAATACTTTAAAGTACTACGTAAGTAGTTTTTTTAGGTTATCTGTACTTTACTATTTATATTCTTGACAACTTTTACTCCGCTACATTCCTGAAGAAAAGAATGTACTTTTTACTCTATTCATTTTTCCTGCCACCCAAAAGTACTAATTTCTTGACAGTACAGGAAAATGGTACAATTTACACTTATCAAGAGAACATCCCTGGTCATCCCTACTGCCTCTGATCTGGCGGACTTACTATACACAAATGCTTTGTTTGAGTGTGGCCCTGGCTATCTGAGTGTTGGAGTGTGCCCCTGGCTATCTGAAATTTAAAACAAGAAAATTGTGCCGTCTGGTTTGCTTAATATAAGGAATGTGAAATTATGTACTGTATACTTTTAATACTTAAGTATATTTTAGCAATTCCATTTACTTTTGATACTTAAGTATATTTAAAACCAAATAGTTTTACTCAAGCAGTATTTTACTGGGTGACTTTCACCTCTACTTGAGTCATTTTCTATTAAGGTATCTTTACTTTTATTAAAGTATGACAATTGGGTACTTTTTCCACACTGGTTTTCACTACACTACAGTATAAGGATAGGGTAGTATGCCTACACCAATTATTCCTCATTATAGTCTCATGTTTAGCATTTCTCCCTCCATGGGCTACAGTATAATCTTCTATAAGGTAAATCTAGCAGGAACCATCAAGTTTGTATCTACAGTAGAACTCTTTATAACTAACCTGATACAACAGTGATGTAATGTGTGGATACTAGAGCAACATGGACTGAATTAAAAAGAGGGATTCTTTACTTCAGAGTTTCATAATGGGTTATATAATTCCTAAAGAGCAATGTGTGCATATGTTGGACTTTGCTCTGTTGTCATAAATGGAAGGAGCGTCTACAGAGACAAAGCTGTGTTTATATTGGGCCTTTATATTGGGCCTAACCTGGCCTCCAATACATCAAATCAAATTGTATTAGTCACAGGCGCCGATTACAACCTTACTGTGAAATACTTATTTAAAAGCCTGAACTCTATTTCTTTAACTGCATTGTTGGTTAAGTAAATATTTTCTAAATTAACTAAAGTTAATTTTTCTTCTCCAAAAAATCCAAACGTAACACAAGAAAATGACATAATAAAGAGATTATATACAGGGGGTACTGGTACGGAGTCAATGTGTGGGGGTACAGGTTAGTCAAGGTAATTTGTAAAGTGACTATGCATAGATAATAAACAGCGAGTAGCGCAGTGTAAAAACAAATGAAGCGGTGTCAATGCAGATATTCTACACCTACATAGTACTACCTATTTATTTTTTTCATATTAATTTAACTAGGCAAGTCAGTTAAGAACAAATTCTTATTTACAATGACGGCCTACCCTGGTCAAACCCTAACCCGGACGATGCTGGGCCTATTGTGCACCGCCCTATGGGACTCCCAATCACAGCCGGTTTGATATATCCTGGAATCGAACCAGGGTCTGTAGTGCCGCCTCTAGCACTGCGATGCAGTGCCTTAGACCGCTGCGCCACTCAGGAGACAAATACAAATGACTACACAATACCTCAAATACATCTACATAGTACTACCTATACAATACCTCAAATACCTTTACATAGTACCCTAACCCTAACCCTAACCTATACAATACATCAAATACATCTACAGAGTACTACCTCCGCTTAGCAATAAAGCATAATTTAAAAACTTTTTTTTTAATTGATGAAGAAAAAAAACATTAAAATATATATATATATATATATATATACACTGCTCAAAAAAATAAAGGGAACACTAAAATAACACATCCTAGATCTGAATGAATGAAATATTCTTATTAAATACTTTTTTCTTTACATAGTTGAATGTGCTGACAACAAAATCACACAAAAATGATCAATGGAAATCAAATTTATCAACCCATGGAGGTCTGGATTTGGAGTCACACTCAAAATTAAAGTGGAAAACCACACTACAGGCTGATCCAACTTTGATGTAATGTCCTTAAAACAAGTCAAAATGAGGCTCAGTAGTGTGTGTGGCCCACGTGCCTGTATGACCTCCCTACAACGCCTGGGCATGCTCCTGATGAGGTGGCGGATGGTCTCCTGAGGGATCTCCTCCCAGACCTGGACTAAAGCATCCGCCAACTCCTGGACAGTCTGTGGTGCAACGTGGCGTTGGTGGATGGTGCGAGACATGATGTCCCAGATGTGCTCAATTGGATTCAGGTCTGGGGAACGGGCGGGCCAGTCCATAGCATCAATGCCTTCCTCTTGCAGGAACTGCTGACACACTCCAGCCACATGAGGTCTAGCATTGTCTTGCATTAGGAGGAACCCAGGGCCAACCGCACCAGCATATGGTCTCACAAGGGGTCTGAGGATCTCATCTCGGTACCTAATGGCAGTCAGGCTACCTCTGGCGAGCACATGGAGGGCTGTGCGGCCCCCCAAAGAAATGCCACCCCACACCATGACTGACCCACCGCCAAACCGGTCATGCTGGAGGATGTTGCAGGCAGCAGAACGTTCTCCACGGCGTCTCCAGACTCTGTCACGTCTGTCACATGTGCTCAGTGTGAACCTGCTTTCATCTGTGAAGAGCACAGGGCGCCAGTGGCGAATTTGCCAATCTTGGTGTTCTCTGGCTAATGCCAAACGTCCTGCACGGTGTTGGGCTGTAAGCACAACCCCCACCTGTGG
This sequence comes from Salvelinus alpinus, assembly GCF_045679555.1. Lineage (NCBI taxonomy): Eukaryota > Metazoa > Chordata > Actinopteri > Salmoniformes > Salmonidae > Salvelinus > Salvelinus alpinus. Next base: position 58,227,900 of record NC_092097.1, read on the forward strand.
ACGTCGGGCCCTCATACCACCCTCATGGAGTCTGTTTCTGACCGTTTGAGCAGACACATGCACATTTGTGGCCTGCTGGAGGTCATTTTTCAGGGCTCTGGCAGTGCTCCTCCTGCTCCTCCTTGCACAAAGGCGGAGGTAGCGGTCCTGCTGCTGGGTTGTTGCCCTCCTACGGCCTCCTCCACGTCTCCTGATGTACTGGCCTGTCTCCTGGTAGCGCCTCCATGCTCTGGACACTACGCTGACAGACACAGCAAACCTTCTTGCCACAGCTCGCATTGATGTGCCATCCTGGATGAGCTGCACTACCTGAGCCACTTGTGCAGCTAGCGGGTTAGAGTTATTAGCAGCAGCAGCTAGCGGGGTTAGAGTTAGTAGCAGCAGCAGCTAGCGGGTTAGAGTTATTAGCAGCAGCAGCTAGCGGGTTAGAGTTAGTAGCAGCAGCAGCTAGCGGGTTAGAGTTAGTAGCAGCAGCAGCTAGCGGGTTAGAGTTATTAGCAGCAGCAGCTAGCGGGTTAGAGTTAGTAGCAGCAGCGGCTAGAGGGGTTAGTTAGCAGCGGCTAGCGGCGGCCAACCGGTTTAAGATTATAATATTAAGTTATATTTGTTTATATCAAATCAAATTATATTTGTCACATGCGCCGAATACAACAGTGAAATACTTATTTATAAGCCCTAACCAGCAACGCATTAAAAAAAATAAAACCAATAAAAGTAACAAATAATTAAAAGAGCAACAGTAAAATAACAATAGCGAAGCTGTATACTGGGGGTACCGGTATTAGGGTTAGTCTTGCAGAGTACCCACACAGAGGAGGCTGTGGCCTTCACTCCAGTCCTGGAGAGGAATATAGAACAAAAAATAAAATCTTTAGAGGGTTGGGGTTAGAGATATGGTGAAAGTTAAGGGTTAGGGTTAAGGTAATGGTTAGACCTGAGGAGGCTGTGGCCTTTACCCCCGGCCTGGAGAGGACTATAGGACTAAAATAAAGCCTTTAGGAGAAAGAAACCCAAAAAGACGCAGGTCAAAACTTCACCTCTCTAGTGAGACCGGTGGAGGGATGTTACTGTAACACGATGTACACATGTTTTATCCGTTTAGCACACTTCCGTCTTTTCCTGTGTGTGTGTGTTTTCCTTTCTACCTCGAGGAACATCCCCCTGCCTCCCCAGCGGGAGCAGAGGAGACCTTGACATAGTGTGTGTAGTAAGGCTGTAGCTCTTTCCTTCTCCTTGGAGGAGGCTCTGCTTAAAGCCCATGGGAACAATCAACCATTAACTCACTCCTATTCAAATAAATTGGGGAAAAGTTCACGTCCTAAGAAATTGTGCAAACTCTCATTCCCAGGGAGCTGCACAATGGCAATCTAGGACTAGGGAGCGCTGGGGAGGGGGGGCAGAAGACTAGGGAGGGGGCCGCTGGGGGGTCAGGAGAGTGGGGAGGGGGCCGCTGGCCGGGAGCGTGTTGTTGTAATGGCTCTAGTATGTATCTTAATGTTCCTCAGTCTCCCTAGAGAGTTTTAATGGGAGAATGAGTCCCTTAGACAAAACCTCACGTCTCTACTGCAAAATCATCCTCCCATAGACAAGAACCAACACACTGGATAGCCTGAACACAGAAAACGCAACTAGTACGACAATATCTGAGAGACAGATTATGTTATTTATATAAATACTATATTGTACATTTCATACAATCTATATTGTACATGTCATACATTCTATATTGAACATGTTATACATTGAACATGTCATACATTCTATATTGAACATGTCATTCTATATTGTACATGTCATTCTATATTGAACATGTCATTCTATATTGAACATGTCATTCTATATTGTACATGTCATTCTATATTGTACATGTCATTCTATATTGTACATGTCATTCTATATTGAACATGTCATTCTATATTGAACATGTCATACATTGAACATGTCATACATTCTATACTGAAGATGTCGTACATATCATACATTGTACATGTCATACATTCTATATTGTACATGTCATTCTATATTGAACATGTTATACATTGAACATGTCATACATTCTATATTGTACATGTCATACATTGAACATGTCATACATTATATATTGAACACGTCATACATTGAAAATGTCATACATTCTATATTGTACATGTCATCCATTCTATATTGAACATGTCATTAATTGAACATGTCACCCATTCTATATTGTACATGTCATCCATTCTATATTTAACATGTCATACATTGAACATGTCATGAATTCTGTATTGAACATGTCATGCATTCTGTATTGAACATGTCAAACATTCTATATTGAACATGTCAAACATTCTATATTGAACATGTCATGAATTCTGTATTGAACATGTCATGAATTCTGTATTGAACATGTCATGAATTCTGTATTGAACATGTCATGCATTCTATATTGAACATGTCATCCATGTCATATATTGAACATGTCATATATTGAACATGTCATTACGTTCTATGTTGAACATGTCATACATTGAACATGTAGTACATTTTATGTTGAACATGTCATACATTGAGCATGTAGTACATTTTATATTGAACATTGGGTGCATTAAACACTGTTCTAAAGCTGTGTTGGGGTATATTGAACACTGTTCTAAAGCTGTGTTGGGGTGCATTAAACACTGTTCTGAAGCTGTGTTGGGGTATATTGAACACTGCTCTAAAGCTGTGTTGGGGTATATTGAACACTGTTCTAAAGCTGTGTTGGGGTGCATTAAACACTGTTCTGAAGCTGTGTTGGGGTATATTGAACACTGTTCTAAAGCTGTGTTGGGGTATATTGAACACTGTTCTAAAACTGTGTTGGGGTGCATTAAACACTGTTCTAAAGCTGTGTTGGGGTGCATTAAACACTGTTCTAAAGCTGTGTTGGGGTATATTGAACACTGTTCTAAAGCTGTGTTGGGGTATATTGAACACTGCTCTAAAGCTGTGTTGGGGTGCATTAAACACTGTTCTGAAGCTGTGTTGGGGTTTATTGAACACTGTTCTAAAGCTGTGTTGGGGTATTTTGAAAACTGTTCTAAAGCTGTGTTGGGGTATATTGAACACTGTTCTAAAGCTGTGTTGGGGTATATTGAACACTGTTCTAAAGCTGTGTTGGGGTGCATTAAACACTGTTCTGAAGCTGTGTTGGGGTATATTGAACACTGCTCTAAAGCTGTGTTGGGGTGCATTAAACACTGTTCTAAAGCTGTGTTGGGGTATATTGAACACTGTTCTAAAGCTGTGTTGGGGTGCATTAAACACTGTTCTAAAGCTGTGTTGGGGTATATTGAACACTGTTCTAAAGCTGTGTTGGGGTATATTGAACACTGTTCTAAAGCTGTGTTGGGGTATATTGAACACTGTTCTAAAGCTGTGTTGGGGTGCATTAAACACTGTTCTAAAGCTGTGTTGGGGTATATTGAACACTGTTCTAAAGCTGTGTTGGGGTATATTGAACACTGCTCTAAAGCTGTGTTGGGGTGCATTAAACACTGTTCTGAAGCTGTGTTGGGGTTTATTGAACACTGTTCTAAAGCTGTGTTGGGGTATTTTGAAAACTGTTCTAAAGCTGTGTTGGGGTATATTGAACACTGTTCTAAAGCTGTGTTGGGGTATATTGAACACTGTTCTAAAGCTGTGTTGGGGTGCATTAAACACTGTTCTGAAGCTGTGTTGGGGTATATTGAACACTGCTCTAAAGCTGTGTTGTGGTGCATTAAACACTGTTCTAAAGCTGTGTTGGGGTATATTGAACACTGCTCTAAAGCTGTGTTGGGGTATATTGAACACTGTTCTAAAGCTGTGTTGGGGTATATTGAACACTGTTCTAAATCTGTGTTGGGGTATATTGAACACTGCTCTAAAGCTGTGTTGGGGTGCATTAAACACTGTTCTGAAGCTGTGTTGGGGTATATTGAACACTGTTCTAAAGCTGTGTTGGGGTATATTGAACACTGCTCTAAAGCTGTGTTGGGGTGCATTAAACACTGTTCTGAAGCTGTGTTGGGGTATATTGAACACTGTTCTAAAGCTGTGTTGGGGTGTATTGAACACTGTTCTAAAGCTGTGTTGGGGTATATTGAACACGCTTTACTTCTACACATGATAACGTTGCTGTGTGTGTGTGTCTTTGTACACGTGTGCATGTCCAAAGGGTACCCTCATGCCTGCATGTATTTTGAGAACGGCTTGAGAAAACGTGTTATTGGTTTGGACCCTGACCCTGACACTCACCTGTAGGAAGGAGAGACCCAGTGTGAGTATAGGAAAATCACCAGTGTCATTATAATGTGATGTTACCACTCCCACAACAGAAGCACAATCATGGTCTCGGTTTTGCAGGTCGAGGACTTCTCTGAGAAGTCGATGTTATGCCTGAATTCGACACAAAACCAACAAGGAAGTCTGCTGCAGTGTTGTATGAAGCCTCAAGCAAAGCTCTTAACCGTGCCTTTCTGCTCTTAATTTCTATTTGCCATAATTTCAGCGTCGTGTTAATATTATTTTAGTCTCTCTTTTTGTTGAAATAATGAACACTGGTTCTGCGTTTGAACTGTGTGTTAGTTAATAGACACAGTGAAAGATGCAGAGAGAGACCAAGACAGAGGGAGATAGAGAGAGACAGAGGCCGTGGTCATGGAGAGAGATAGAGACAGAGGCCGTGGTCATGGAGAGAGAGAGACAGAGGCCGTGGTCTTGGAGAGAGAGAGAGACAGAGGCCGTGGTCATGGAGAGAGAGAGACAGAGGCCGTGGTCATGGAGAGAGAGAGACAGAGGCCGTGGTCATGGAGAGAGAGAGACAGAGGCCGTGGTCATGGAATTCCGAACGCATCATGCATCTGCACCTACATTTCAATGTGTCTACCATGTCCACAGTGTGTCCGGATTCCCTATTTCAGCACTATATTCAAATGCCAGTAGTATGCATTCTACAAACGGTGGAATAGGCAAAATATGATAACACAACAACTGATGGCAGTAGCTAACTACTGTAGCTAACTAGCCAGCTAACCTCTGTAGCTAGTAAGCAACGCTAAAGGGACTGCAAACGGGTTAGATTAACTGTAGCCAAACCTATTTTTTTTCTTCTAACTATTAGTTGGCTGGCCAGATTTGAGACCAGCAAACACGTTCCTCACATGCTAAGAACGTATTTCCTCCAATGTTATAATGAAAAGGTGCCTCTCGGTCCCAAAACACACGTGGGAGGAGTGCTGATGACGTCGCTAACTGTATGCACTTTCGGTAGCCTGATTGCGTCCAGACTGAGGAGAAATCCGCATACAATACATCCCTGACCACTTCCTGAAGTGGTCAGCCAGATCTGAACACGATCAGATCACAAAGCAACTTTTGTGTGTCTAGACCCGTCTTTTCAATGCGATCTTCATATTCTGATAGCAGAAGACACTTACATCCGACAAGTGAAGACACCAAAGAGACAGAGAGACAGTGGGGAGGTCAGTCTTCATGAATCAGACTGCTGAATAACGCTGGACTGTGAAAGTCTACCCTAGCTTTGAAGAATAGTGATTTCCAAGTATTGCTTCATACAATATATCGGGAATTCAAATATTATAAACTATATATTTTTAGATACATTTAAACAGTGTAATAATGAGCTGACTACCTGATATTCCTTAGAACAAGAAGTGAGCTCAATGTCTCTCAGCGTGTCTCTCAGCATAGAGAAGTGGAACCAGAGACATAGCGTCAGAACAGGATGAAGCAACAGGAAGTCATAAGACTGCTCTAACACACAACACTGCACTAGACCACCTTAACATCACATGACCCGGAGAGACAAACCCTAACCATAACCCTAACCCAGAGACATAGCTTCATAACAGAATGAAGCAACAGGAAGTCCTAAGGCTGCTCTAACACACAACACTACACCAGACCACCACCACATGACCCTGAGAGACAAACACTAACCATAACCCTAACCCAGAGACATAGCGTCAGAACAAGATGAAGCAACAGGAAGTCATAAGGCTGCTCTAACACACAACACTACACCAGACCACCTTAACACCACATGACCCTGAGCTGTTTTCTCTGTCTGGCTGCTCTCTGAAGTGAAACTATCTGCTGTTACTCCTCTAGGTTATTTTAAACCAGTCACATCCCCAGGAAAAGGCATGAGCCAACCTCTTAACCACAAGGTCCTGCTGACTAGTTTATCTCTCCTGACTAGTAGCTCAGCCCTCCTGACTAGTTGGGGTGACTAGTAGTTCAGCCCTTATTTGTTCTTCCCCAATGACTAATTCAACCCTCTTGACGAGTAGTTCATCCGTTCTCGCTAGGTCATCCCTCAATAGTTAATTTCTCCTTACGAGTAGTTCATCCATCATGACTAGTTCATCCGTCCTGACTAGTTCATCCCTCCTGACTAGTAGTTCATCCGTCCTGACTAGTAATTAATTGCTTTTGACTAGTAGTTCCTCACTCCATGCTAGTTCATCCCCCGACAAGTAGTTGATCCCTCCTGACTAGTTCATCCTTCCCGACTAGTAGTTCATCCTTCCCGACTCGTAGTTCATCCTTCACGACTCGTAGTTCATCCCTCCTGACTCGTACTTCATCCCTCCTGACTCGTAGTTCATCCTTCCTGACTAGCTCAGCCCTTTTAACTAGTTCATCCCTCCGGACTCGTGCTTCATCCCTCCGGACTCGTGCTTCATCCCTCCGGACTCGTACTTCATCCCTCCTGACTCGTAGTTCATCCTTCCTGACTAGCTCAGCCCTTTTAACTAGTTCATCCCTCCGGACTCATACTTCATCCCTCCGGACTCGTACTTCATCCCTCCGGAGTCGTACTTCATCCCTCCGGACTCGTACTTCATCCCTCCGGACTCATAGTTCATCCCTCCGGACCCGTAGTTCATCGCTCCGGACTCGTAGTTCAGCTTTCCTGACTAGCTCAGTCCTCCGGACTAGTAGTTCAGCCCTCCGGACTAGTAGTACTTCATCTCTCCTGACTAGTTGTTCAAATCAACACAATGCAGATAGCCCGGTTAGCCAATGTGCGGGAGCACTGGTTGGTCGGCCCAATTGTTCATCCCTCCTGACTTGTAGTTAAGCCTTCCTGACCAGTATTTCAGGTCTCCTGACTAGTAGTTCATCCCCTCTGGCTACTTTTTCAATTCTCATGACTAATAGTTCATCCCTCCTAACTACTAGATCATTTCTGCTGAATAGTTCATCCTTCCTGACTAGTAGTTCATCCCTCCGCACTAGTGGTTCAGCCCCCCTGACTAGTGGTTCAGCCCCCCTGACTAGTGGTTCAGCCCCCCTGACTAGTGGTTCAGCCCCCCTGACTAGTGGTTCAACCCCCCCTGACTAGTGGTTCAGCCCCCCTGACTAGTGGTTCAGCCCCCCTGACTAGTGGTTCAGCCCCCCTGACTAGTGGTTCAACCCCCCTGACTAGTGGTTCAACCCCCCTGACTAGTGGTTCAGCCCCCCTGACTAGTGGTTCAACCCCCCCTGACTAGTGGTTCAGCCCCCCTGACTAGTGGTTCAACCCCCCTGACTAGTGGTTCAACCCCCCTGACTAGTGGTTCAGCCCCCCTGACTAGTGGTTCAACCCCCCCTGACTAGTGGTTCAACCCCCCCTGACTAGTGGTTCAGCCCCCCTGACTAGTGGTTCAGCCCCCCTGACTAGTGGTTCAGCCCCCCTGACTAGTGGTTCAGCCCCCCTGACTAGTGGTTCAATCCCCCTGACTAGTGGTTCAGCCCCCCTGACTAGTGGTTCAGCCCCCCTGACTAGTGGTTCAGCCCCCCTGACTAGTGGTTCAGCCCCCCTGTCTAGTGGTTCAGCCCCCCTGACTAGTGGTTCAATCCCCCTGACTAGTGGTTCAGCCCCCCTGATTAGTGGTTCAGCCCCCCTGACTAGTGGTTCAGCCCCCCTGACTAGTGGTTCAACCCCCCTGACTAGTGGTTCAGCCCCCCTGACTAGTGGTTCAACCCCCCCTGACTAGTGGTTCAGCCCCCCTGACTAGTGGTTCAACCCCCCTGACTAGTGGTTCAACCCCCCTGACTAGTGGTTCAGCCCCCCTGACTAGTGGTTCAACCCCCCCTGACTAGTGGTTCAACCCCCCCTGACTAGTGGTTCAGCCCCCCTGACTAGTGGTTCAGCCCCCCTGACTAGTGGTTCAGCCCCCCTGACTAGTGGTTCAATCCCCCTGACTAGTGGTTCAGCCCCCCTGACTAGTGGTTCAGCCCCCCTGACTAGTGGTTCAGCCCCCCTGACTAGTGGTTCAGCCCCCCTGTCTAGTGGTTCAGCCCCCCTGACTAGTGGTTCAATCCCCCTGACTAGTGGTTCAGCCCCCCTGATTAGTGGTTCAGCCCCCCTGACTAGTGGTTCAGCCCCCCTGACTAGTGGTTCAACCCCCCTGACTAGTGGTTCAGCCCTCCTGTCTAGTCGTTCATCCATCCTGAGTAGTTCAGCCCTCCTGACTAGTAGTTCAGTCTTCCTGTCCAGGGTTAGTCAAGCCATACTAAACCACACACCTCCTCCTGACCCAGGCCAGGTCAACCCTACTGCCTCATAACCTTCTGCAGCACACAGTCAGCAGCAGCCAGGCCAGTAAGCTTCTGAACCACACAGAGAGCGGACAGGGTCAGTCCTGGACTTTAAATATCTCACTGCTTCTTTATTAGTTATCTATGTTCTAGAACATTCAGCATATGTAAAGTAGGTAAGATAAGAAGTCAGAGCAATCTGAAGTGGTTTTGATTCTGGTTTGAGTCAGAATGATGCCAGCCTGCTGAGTTTGTGGTCACCAGCCCCGCCTGTATAATGCTTTGATCTGTTTCTGTCCTGTATCTACCCCGGCTGGCTGCGTTGTTTCTGCCCTGTCTGTCTGGAGTGATGACTGAGATGTGTACCAGCTACTGGTGAGTGGGCCTTCTCTCAGACTCTCAGGTCTATAGAGAGGCCACTGGAACGACCTTGGGCTAGTCTGATGTATTTTTTAGGGGGGTAGATTCAATGCTGGGCAGCTAGCCTAACACCTACATTTCAGCATGAATTGTAGTGCTCAGTGAGTGCAGTAAAAGTTCATTTAGATCGGGGCTTCTGTTTTAGTTGTGAATCCGTGAAGATGAGCATGGAGTTGTTGATGAATGCAGTGAGACAGGTTCTTCTGTGTTGTCATGGCTTCTTTCTGGTGTTTCTATAGCTACTGCAGCAGTGATGAACTGTCTGGATTACCTGTAAAATTGTGCTACCGTCTCTGTGATGACACCAAGTCTGGTCTGAGCACACACTGTCTCCGAGACTGACACCAAGTCTGGTCTGAGCACACACTGTCTCCGAGACTGACACCAAGTCTGGTCTGAGCACACACTGTCTCCGAGACTGACACCAAGTCTGGTCTGAGCACACACTGTCTCCGAGACTGACACCAAGTCTGGTCTGAGCACACACTGTCTCCGAGACTGACACCAAGTCTGGTCTGAGCACACACTGTCTCCGAGACTGACACCAAGTCTGGTCTGAGCACACACTGTCTCCGAGACTGACACCAAGTCTGGTCTGAGCACACACTGTCTCCGAGACTGACACCAAGTCTGGTCCGAGCACACACTGTCTCCGAGACTGACACCAAGTCTGGTCTGAGCACACACACACACACAGAGAGAGAACTGTAATGAAATGTTAGACCAAGCAGGAAACACCTTCAAAATGTTTTATTTTGTCTGTCCTATGTAAATAAATCCACAAGGGCATTTGAGTATATACAGCAACACTCTCAAATATAGATAACCCTCAACATTCTATATTCTAGTTAATCTTGAATTATCTCTAGAATGTTCAGGCCTTGGTGTCCAGGGTTGAATCAAATCAAATCAAATATTATTGGTCACATACACATATTTAGCACGTTATTGCAGGTTTTGCGAAATGCTTGTGTTCCTACCTCCAACAGTGCAGTACTATCTTACAATTCACAACAATACACACATCTAAAAGTAAAAGAATGGAATTAAGAATATATAAATATTAGGACAAACAATGTTGGAGTAGCATTGACTAAAATACAGTATATACATATGAGATGAGTAAAGCAATATGTAAACATTAAAGTGGCCAGTGATTCCATGTCTATGCACAGTTGAAGTCCGGAGTTTACATACACTTAGGTTGGAGTCATTAGAACTTGTTTTTCAACGACTCCACAAATTTCTTGTTAACAAACTATAGTATTGCCAAGTCGGTTAGGACATCTACTTTGTGCATGACACAAGTAATTTTTCCAACAATTGTTTACAGACAGATTATTTCAGTTATAATTCACTGTATCACAATTCCAGTGGGTCAGAAGTTTAATTACACAAAGTTGACTGGGCTTTTAAACAGCTTGGAAAATTCCAGAAAATTTTGTCATGGCTTTAGAAGCTTCTAATAGTCAAATTGACATATTTTTGAGTCAATTGGAGGTGTGCCTGTGGATGTATTTCAAGGCCTACCTTCAAACTCAGTGCCTCTTTCCTTGATATCATGGGAAAATCAAAAGAAATCAGCCAAGACCTCAGAAAAAAGATTGTAGATCTCCACAAGTCTTCATCCTTGGGAGCAATTTCCAAATCAAATGAAATTTATTGATATAGCCCTTCTTACATCAGCTGATATCTCAAAGTGCTGTACAGAAACCCAGCCTAAAACCCCAAACAGCAAGCAATGCAGCTGTAGAAGCACGGTGGCTAGGAAAACCTCCCTAGAAAGGCCCAAACCTAGGAAGAAACCTAGAGAGGAACCAGGCTATGAGGGGTGGCCAGTCCTCTTCTGGCTGTGCCGGGTGGAGATTATAACAGAACATGGCCAAGATGTTCAAATGTTCATAAATGACCAGCATGGTCAAATAATAATAATCACAGTAGTTGTCGAGGGTGCAACAAGCCAGCACCTCAGGAGTAAATGTCAGTTGGCTTTTCATAGCCGATCATTGAGAGTATCTCTACCACACCTGCTGTCTTTAGAGAGTTGAAAACAGCAGGTCTGGGACAGGTAGCACGTCCGGTGAACATGTCAGGGTTCCATAGCCGCAGGCAGAACAGTTGAAACTGGAGCAGCAGTACGGCCAGGTGGACTGGGGACAGCAAGGAGTCATCATGCCAGGTAGTCCTGAGGCATGGTCCTAGCGCTCAGGTCCTCCGAGAGAGAAAGAAAGAAAGAAAGAGAGAATTAGAGAGAGCATACTTAAATTCACACAGGGCACCGGATAAGACATGAATTACTCCAGATATAACAGACTGATCCTAGCCCCCCGACACATGAACTACTGCAGCATAAATACTGGAGGCTGATACAGGAGGGGTCAGGAGACGATGATACCCCCGGACAGGGCCAAACAGGCAGGATATAACCCCACCCACTTTGCCAAAGCACAGCCCCCACACCACTAGAGGAATATCTTCAACCACCAACTTACCATCCTGAGACAAGGCCGAGTATAGCCCACAAAGATCTCCGCCACGGCACAACCCAAGGGGGGGCGCCAACCCAGACAGGAAGATCACGTCAGTGACTCAACCCACTCAAGTGACGCACCCCTCCTAGGGACAGCATGGAAGAGCACCAGTAAGCCAGTGACTCAGCCCCTGTAATAGGGTTAGAGGCAGAGAATCCCAGTGGAGAGAGGGGAACCGGTCAGGCAGAGACAGCAAGGGCGATTCGTTGCTCCAGAGCCTTTCCGTTCACCTTCACACTCTTGGGCCAGACTACACTCAATCATATGACCCACTGAGGAGATGAGTCTTCAGTAAAGACTTAAAGGTTGAGACCGAGTCTGCGTCTCTCACATGGGTAGGCAGACCATTCCATAAAAATGGAGATCTATAGGAGAAAGCCCTGCCTCCAGCTGTTTGCTTAGAAATTCTAAGGACAATTAGGAGGCCTGCATCTTGTGACCGTAGCGTACGTGTAGGTATGTACGGCAGGACCAAATCGGAAAGTTAGGTAGGAGCAAGCCCATGTAATGCTTTGTAGGTTAGCAGTAAAACCTTGAAATCAGCCCTTGCCTTAACAGGAAGCCAGTGTAGGGAGACTAGCACTGGAGTAATATGATAAAAAAATGTGGTTCTAGTCAGGATTCTAGCAGCCGTATTTAGCACTAACTGACGTTTATTTAGTGCCTTATCAATCAATCAATCAAGTTTATTTTTTATTTTATTTTATCCGGGTAGCCGGAAATTAGAGCATTGCAGTAGTCTAACCTAGAAGTAACAAAAGCATGGATTAATTTTGCTGCATCATTTTTGGACAGAAAGTTTCAGATTTTTTTCCATACGTAGATGGAAAAAAGCTGTCCTTGAAACAGTCTTGATATGTTCGTCAAAAGAGAGATCAGGGTCCAGAGTAACGCCGAGGTCCTTCACAGTTTTATTTGTGACGACTGTACAACCATCAAGATTAATAGTCAGATTCAACAGAAGATCTCTTTTTTTCTTGGGACCTAGAACAAGCATCTCTGTTTTAAAAGTTTAAAAGTAGAAAGTTTGCAGCCATCCTTATGTCTGAAACACAGGCTTCTAGCGAGGGCAATTTTGGGGCTTCACCATGTTTCATTGAAATGTACAGCTGTGTGTCATCTGCATACCAGTGAAAGTTAACATTATGTTTTCGAATGACATCCCCAAGAGGTAAAATATATAGTGAAAACAATAGTGGTCCTAAAACGGAACCTTGAGGAACACCGAAATGTACAGTTGATTTGTCAGAGGACAAACCATTCAGAGACAAACTGATATCTTTCCGACAGATAAGATCTAAACCAGGCCAGAACTTGTCCGTGTAGACCAATTTGGGTTTCCAATCTCTCCAAAAGAATGTGGTGATCGATGGTATCAAAAGCAGCACAAAGGTCTAGGAGCACGAGGACAGATGCAGAGCCTCGGTCTGACGCCATTAAAAGGTCATTTACCACCTTCACAAGTGCAGTCTCAGTGCTATGATGGGGTCTAAAACCAGACTGAAGCATTTCGTATACATTGTTTGTCTTCAGGAAGGCAGTGAGTTGCTGCGCAACAGCTTTTTCTAAAGATTTTGAGAGGAATGGAAGATTCGATATAGTTAGTTTCGATAGTTTTTTATATTTTCTGGGTCAAGGTTTGGCTTTTTCAAGAGAGGCTTTATTACTGCCACTTTTAGTGAGTTTGGTACACATCCGGTGGATAGAGAGACGTTTATTATGTTCAACATAGGAGGGCCAAGCACAGGAAGCAGCTCTTTCAGTAGTTTAGTTGGAATAGGGTCCAGTATGCAGCTTGAAGGTTTAGAGGCCATGATTATTTTCATCATTGTGTCAAGAGATATAGTACTAAAACACTTGAGTGTCTCTCTTGATCCTAGGTCCCGGCAGAGTTGTGCAGACTCAGGACAACTGAGCTTTGGAGGAATACGCAGATTTAAAGAGTCCGTAATTTGCTTTCTAATGATCATGATCTTTTCCTCAAAGAAGTTCATGAATGTATTACTGCTGAAGTGAAAGCCATCCTCTCTTGGGGAATGCTGCTTTTTAGTTATCAGAATCAAAAATACATTTCGGATTGTTCTTATTTTCCTCAATTAAGTTGGACAAATAGGATGATCGAGCAGCAGTGAGGGCTCTTCGATACTGCACGGTACTGTCTTTCCAAGCTAGTCGGAAGACTTCCAGTTTGGTGTGGCGCCATTTCCGTTCCAATTTTCTGGAAGCTTGCTTCAGAGCTCGGGTATTTTCTGTATACCAGGGAGCTAGTTTCTTATGACAAATGTTTTTAGTTTTTAGGGGTGCAACTGCATCTAGGGCATTGCACAAGGTTAAATTGAGTTCCTCAGTTAGGCGGTTAACTGATTTTTGTCCTCTGACGTCCTAGGGTAGGCAGAGGGAGTCTGGAAGGGCATCAAGGAATCTTTGAGTTGTCTGAGAATTTATAGCACGACTTTTGATGCTCCTTGGTTGGGGTCTGAGCAGATTATTTGTTGTGATTACAAACGTAAGAAAATGGTGGTCCGATAGTCCAGGATTATGAGGAAAAACCTTAAGATCCACAACATTTATTCCATGGGACAAAACTAGGTCCAGAGTATGACTGTGACAGTGAGTAGGTCCAGAGACATGTTGGACAAAACCCACTGAGTCGATGATGGCTCCGAAAGCCTTTTGGAGTGGGTCTGTGGACTTTTCCATGTGAATATTAAAATCACCAAAAATTTGAATATTATCTGCTATGACTACAAGGTCCGATAGGAATTCAGGGAACTCAGAGAGGAATGCTGTATACGGCCCAGGAGGCCTGTAAACAGTAGCTATAAAAAGTGATTGAGTAGGCTGCATAGATTTCATGACTAGAAGCTCAAAAGAAGAAAACGTCTTTTTTTTGGTAAATTGAAATTTGCTATAGTAAATGTTAGCAACACCTCCGCCTTTGCGGGATGCAGGGGGGATATGGTCACTAGTGTAACCAGGAGGTGAGGCCTCATTTAACACAGTAAATTCATCAGGTTTAAGCCATGTTTCAGTCAGGCCAATCACATCAAGATTATGATCAGTGATTAGTTCATTGACTATAACTGCCTTTGAAGTGAGGGATCTAACATTAAGTAGCCCTATTTTGAGATGTGAGGTATCACGATCTCTTTCAATAATGGCAGGAATGGAGGAGGTTTTTATTCTCGTGAGATTGCTAAGGCAAACACCGCCATGTTTAGTTTTGCCCAACCTAGGTTGAGGCAAACCCCTGAAGGTACCAACTTTATCTGTACAAACAATAGTACGCAAGTATAAACACCATGGGACCACGCAGGAAGGAGACACGTTCTGTCTCCTAGAGATGAATGTACTTGTGAGAAAAGTGCAAATCAATCCCAGAACAACAGCAAAGGACCTTGTGAAGATGCTGGAAGAAACAGGTACAAAAGTATCTATATCCACAGTAAAACGAGTCCTATATCGACATAACCTGAAAGGCCGCTCAACAAGGAAGAAACCACTGCTCCCAAACCGCCATTAAAAAAACCATACTACGGTTTGCAACTGCACATGGGGACAAAGATCATACTTTTTGGAGGATGTCCTCTGGTCTGATGAAACAAAAATAGAACTGTTTGGCAATAATGACCATCGTTATGTTTGGAGGAAAAAGGGGGAGGCTTGCAAGCCGAAGAACAGCATCCCAACCGTGAAGCACAGGGGTGGCAGCATCATCTTGTGGGGTGCTTTGCTGCAGGAGGGACTGGTGTACTTCACAAAATAGATGGCATCATGTAGATGGCATCATGAGGAAGGGAAACTATGTTGCTTCAATATATCCACATCTCAAGACACCAGTCAGGAAGTTAAAGCTTGATCGCAAATGGGTCTTCCAAATGGACAATGACCACAAGCATACTTCCAAAGTTGTGGCAAGATGGCTTAAGGACAACAAAGACAAGGTATTGGAGGGCCTTCACAAAGCCCTGACCTCACTCCTATAGAACATTTCTTGGCGGAACTGAAAAAGCGTGTGCGAGTAAGGAGGCACTACAAACTTGACTCAGTTACACAAGCTCTGTCAGGAGGAATGGGCCAAAATTCACCCAACTTATTGTGGGAAGCTTGTGGAAGGCTACCCGAAACATTTGACCCAAGTTAAACAATTTAAAGGCAATGCTACCAAATACTAATTGAGTGTATGTAAACTTCTGACCCACTGGGAATGTGATGAAAGAAATAAAATCTGAAATAAATCATTCCCTCTACTATTATTCTGACATTTCACATTCTTAAAATAAAGTGGTGATCGTAACTGACCTAAGACGGGGAATTTTTACGAGGATTAAATGCCAGGAATTGTCAAAAACTGAGTTTAAATGTATTTGGCTAAGGTGTATGTAAACTTCCGACTTCAACTGTATATAGGGCAGCAACCCCTAAGGTGCAGGGTTGAGTATCCGTCTAGTGATGGCTATTTAACAGTCTGATGGCCTTGAGATAGAAGCTTGTCCAGATGAGCTAGGGCAGTGTGCAGTGTGATGGCTATTGCATCTTCTGTGGCTCTATTGGGGTGGTAAGCAAGGTCAGGTAAGGTAGAGGTGATATGATCCTTAACTAGCCTCTCAAAGCACTTCATGATGACAGAAGTGAGTGCTACGGGGCGATAGTCATTTAGTTCAGTTACCTTTGCTTTCTTGTGCACAGGAACAATTGTGGACATCTTGAAGCATGTGGAGACAGCAGAGTGGGATAGCGAGAGATTGAATATGTCCGTGAACACTCCAGCCAGCTGGTCTGCACATGCTCTGAAGACGGGGCTAGGGATGACATCTGGGCCGACAGTCTTACATCGGCCATGGAGAGCAGATTTAGGAGCGGGCCACGTTGGTGGCACTGTGTTATCCTCAATGCGGGCTAAGATGGTGTTTAGCTTGTCCGGGAGCAAGACATCGGTGTTGATTGTCTGTAGAACCTGCCACATTCGTCTCGTGTCTCAGCCGTTGAATTGCGACTCCACTTTGTCTCTGTACTGACGTTTTGCCTGTTTGATTGCGTTACGGAGAAAATAACTACACAGTTTGTATTCAACCATATTCCCAGTCACCTTGCCATCGTTCAATGCGGTGGTTCGCGCTTTCAGTTTTGCGCAAATATTTTCTATCTATCCATGGTTGCTGGTTTGGGTAGGTTTTAATAGTCACAGTGGGAACAACATCCCCTAAACACTTCCTGATGAACTCAGTCAATGTTATTCTCAGAGGCTACCCGGTACATATCCCAGTCCACGTGATAAAAACTATCTTGAAGCATGGATTTCGATTGGTCAGACCAGCGTTGAATAGACCTTAGCACAGGTACTTCCTGTTTGAGTTTCTGCCTATAGGAAGGGAGTGGAAAAATGGAGTTGTGATCTGATTTTCCCGAAGGGAGGGTGGGGGAGGGCCTTGTAGGCATCTCGAAGGGCGAGTAGCAGTGGTCGAGTGTTTTTCCTAAGCGCGTACTACAGTCAATGTGTTGTTAGAACTTCGGTAGCATTTTCCTCAAATTTGCTTTGTTCAAATCCCGAGCTACAATAAATGCGCCCTCAGGATATGTGGTTTCCAGTTTGCATGAAGTCCAGTGTAGTTCCTTGAGGGCCGTCGTGGTATCAGCTTGGGGGGGATATACACGGCTGTGACAATTTATTTAACTAGGCAAGTCAGTGAACAAAAGGACTTGAGTTTCTGTGTTATCACAATCACACCATAAGTAGTTAAAGGCACAGTCAACTTTGTATGTAAACTTCTGACTCACTGGAATTGTGATACAGTGAATTAATCGGTCTGTAAACAATTGTTGGAAAAATTACTTGTGTCATGCACAAAGTAGATGTCCTAACCGACAAGAAATTTGTAGACTGGTTGGAAAACTAGTTTTAATGACTCCAACCTAAGTGTATGTAAACTTCCGACTTCAACTGTAACTATAGTTAGATCAACCAATACATCATCATGGGTAGCCTAGCTATAGTTATCTAGGTCAACCAATACATCACCATGACTAGCCTAGCTATAGTTGGCTAGCTAGCTCAACCAATACATCATTATGAGTAGCCTAGCTATAGTTGGCTAGCTAGCTCAACCAATACATCGTCATGAGTAGCCTAGCTATAGTTGGCTAGCTAGCTCAACCACTACATCATCATGAGTAGCCTGGCTATAGTTGGCTAGCTCAACCATTACATCATCATGAGTAGCCTAGCTATAGTTGGCTACGTCAACCAATACATCATCATGAGTAGCCTAGAAACAGAAATACGCCTCCGTTTCATCAGCTGTCCGGGTGGCTGTTCTCAGGTGAAAAAAGCCGGATGTGGAGGTCCTGGGCTGTCATGGTTACACATAGTCTGCGATAGTGAGGCCAGTTGGACCAAATTCTCTAAAACGACATTGGAGGCAGTTTATGGTAGATAAATTAACATGAAATTCTCTGCCAACAGCTCTGGTGAACATTTCTGCAGTCATCATGCCAATTGCAAGCTCCTTCCAAACTTGAGACATCTGCGGCATTGTGTTGTGAAAAAACTGCACATTTTAGAGTTGCCTTTTATTGTACCCAGCACAAGGTGCACCTGTGTATTGATCATGCTCTTTAATCAGCTTCTTGATATGCCACACCTGTCAGGTGGATGGATTATCTTGGCAAAGAAGAAATGCTCACTAACAGGGATGTAAACAAATTTGTGCACAAAATGAGAGTAATAAGCTTTTTTGCATACGTTTCATTTCTGGGATCTTTTAATTCAGCTCATGAAACATGGGACCAACACTTTACATGTTTATATTTTTGTTCAGTTTAAATTATTATTATTGGCCAGTGTTGAGGTGAAATGTAACAGTACATAGATTTCACCTCAACACTGTCCTAACAGTAAAACACTTTAAAAGGTGTTCAGGGCATTTTTAAATAGATCAATAAGAGTGTCTATGCCAAGTATGCCATGTATATTAATAGGACAGCATTATAAATCAGTAGCTAGAGGATAAACTAAAATGGGTCGAAATAACTGTTAATGACTTCCAGAATAAAACCATGGTAAAAACATCCTCCTTTAAATTACTTATTGTTTCCTTCATACTGAATGGGTGGAATGTGGACAACAGAAGTTAACGGGAGTCCACTTCAGCTTACGGTAACTGGCACATTGTTCCAAACAGGGAAAGGAGGAGAGAAGCCAACTGCACTATAGAAAGGTTCTGTTCTGGATTCACTAGGCAAGTTACTATTATTAATAGATTAACACAGGTTTCCGTCCAGCGGTCCAATGGACATCTATTCTATTCACTATCTGGTAAACAGGGTTTTAATGCGGATGGACTTTTGCTCTGATTGGCAAAGCCTTGATACACACACACACACACACACACACACACACACACACACACACACACACACACACACACACACACACACACACACACACACACACACACACACACACACACACACACACACACACACACACACACACACAGAGAGAGAGAGAGAGAAACTCCCCAGACCATCTAAAGGCCCTGAATGACTCCCTGGAGGCCAAGTTTTGGAACAGTCATCATCAGATGGAGACACTGTTTTTCTGTCCCAGCCTGATCTCATGCCCATAGACACCCAGGAGACATGTGTCCCGTAAAGTCGAGATCCATTAGTAGTGAGAAAATACAGTGCCTTCAGAAGTATTCAGACCCCTTGACTTTTTCCACATGTTACTTTACAGCCTTATTTTTAAATAAAAGTGTCCTCAGCAATGTACAAACAATACCCCATAATGACAAAGTGAAAACAGGTTTTTAGAAATGTTGGTATTTTATTAAATATAAAACAGAAATACCTTATATACATAAGTATTCAAGGTACCCTTTGCTATGGGAAATTTGCTATGAAGTATTCACTCCCTTTGCTACGAAATTGAGCTCAGGTGCATCCTGTTTCCATTGATCATCCTTGATGTTTCTACAAATTGATTGGAGTCCACATGTGGTAAATTCAATTGATTGGACATGATTTGCAAAGGCACACACCTGTCTATATAAGCTCCCACAGTTGACAGTGCATGTCAGAGCAAAAACCTAGCCAAGGAATTGTCCGTAGAGCTCCGAGACAGGATTGTGTTGAGGAACAGATCTGGGGAAGGGTACCAAAACATGTCTGCAGCATTAAAGGTCCCCACAGTGGCCTCCATCATTCTTCAAAGGAAGAAGTTTGGCACCACCAATACTCTTCCTAGTTCTGGCCGCCTGGCCAAACAGAAGTCTGGGGAGAAGGTCCTTGGACAGGGAGGTGACCAAGAACCCGATGGTCACTCTGACAGAGCTCTAGAGTTCCTCTGTGGAGATGGGAGAACCTTCCAGAACGACAACCATCTCTGCAGCACTCCACTAATCAGGCCTTTATGGTAGAGTGGCCAGACAGTGGCCACTCTTCAGTAAAAGGCATATGACAGCCCGCTTGGAGTTTGACAAAAGGCACCTATAGGAGTCTCAGACCATGAGAAACAAGATTCTCTGATCTGATGAAACCAAGATTGAACTCTTTGGCCCGAATGCCAAGCGTCACGTCTAGAGAAAAGCTGGCACCATCCCTACGGTGAACCATGGTGGTGGCAGCACCATGCTGTGGGGATGTTTTAGGGACTGGGAGACTAGTCAGGATCGAGGCAAAGATGAACAGAGCAAAGTACAGAGTGATCCTTGATGAAAACCAGCTCCAGAGCGCTCAGGATCTCAGACTGGGGCAAAGGTTCACCTTCCAACAAGACAAGGACCCTAAGCACACAGGCAATAACAATGCAGGAGTGGCTTTGGGACAAGTCTCTGAATGTTCTTGAGTGGCCCAGTCAGAGCCTGGACTTGAATCCGATCAAACATCTCTGGAGAGACCTGAAAATAGCTGTGCAGCAACGCTCCCTATCCAACCTTATAGAGCTTGAGAGGATCTGCAGAGAAGAATGGGAGAAACTCCCCAAATGCAGGTGTGCCAAGCTTGTAGCGTCATACCCAAGACGACTCAAGGCTGTAATCGCTGCCAAAGGTGCTTCAACAAAGTACAGAGTAAACGGTCTGAATACTTATGTAAATGTGATATTTCAGTTTATTTTAAATAAATTAGCAGACACTTCTAAAAACCTGTTTTTGCCTTGTCATTATGGGGTATTGTGTGTGTGTGTATTGATGAGGGGAAAAAAATATTTAATAAATTTTAGGACAGGGTTGTAACATAACAAAAGAGATAGTCAAGAGGTCTGAATACTTTCCGAAGGCACTGTATACAAGCGTATACTGTTCAATATACTTTACATGGATTCCTTTATACAGAATTAGGAAGAAGATTTTGCATTCGGCCATTAGCACTAAAACAGTTAGTTGAATACAGCCTGAAAACCATTTCGGCAAAAGTTCTCGAACTCAAAAACTGTCCAGTTGTGATGATGATACAGTTCGCCTGATGTTGCAAGAACATTCCCAGAACACATTTAGTCTGTTCTTTACATGGAAACCTAAACACTTTGGGAATATTCTGAGGTGGTTGTTACAGATGTGGAGCACAACAGGAGAACATTCCATGGAAATTTAATTTAAAACATTTGCTAAATAAAATCCATTATCCTAATGTTAGATCAAATCCTAACTAAAACGTAATGGGAGTCTTAGCAAATTTTCTGGGAATGTTTTCATTTGCTGGGTAGTGTGTAGCGTGTAATCCATAGTGTGAAGTCTGTAGTGTGTAGTAATGTGTTGTGTATAGTCTATAGTGTGTGATGTGTCGTTTGTAGTCTGTTTTGTGACGCGTGTAGTATGTAAAATGTACTGTGCAGTCCGTAGTGTGTAGTTTGCAGTCTGTTGTGTGTGGTCTATAGTGTGCAGTCTGTAGTGGTAATATGTAGTCTGTAGTCTATAGCATGCAGTCTGTAGTTTGTAGTCTGTGTGTAGTGTGAATTATGTAGTATGCAGAATGTAGTCAGTAGTCTGCACTGTGTAGTTTGTACTGTGCAGTGTGTAGTACATATTATGTAGTGTGTAGTCTAATGTTTAGTCTGTAGCGTGTAGTAACCATAGTGTGTAGTCTATAGCGTGTTATCTGCAGTGTGTAGTCCTATAGTGTGTAGTCTAGAGTGTGTAGTCAATAGTCTGAAATTGTAGTCTAGTCTTTTGTGTGTAGTCTGTACTGTTTAGTGTGTAGTGTGAACTGTGTAGTTAGTAGTCTGTAATGTGTCTGTGTAGTCTGTCATGTATTTGTGTAGTCTACAGTCTATAGTCTATAGTGTCTTGTCTAATAGTCTAGTGTGTAGTGTGTAGTCTATAGTGTCTAGTGTATAGTCTGCAATGTATAGTCGAGTGAGTAGTCTAGTGTGTAGTTGTACGTGTAGTTTGTAGTCTATAGTGTGTAGTTTGCCACTACAGACTGCCCACTATAGACTACATTGTGTAGTCTGTAGTTAGAGGTGTGATATGTGTAGTGTGAAGACCGCAATGTGGGGTCTGTAATGCATAGTCGGTAATGTGTAGTCTAATCTGTAATCCGTAGTCTTTAGTCTGTAGTGTTTAGTCTATATTATGTAGTGTCTAGTCTGTAGTGTGTAGTCTTGTGGAGTCCATAGTCTATAGTGTATAGTCTATAGTGTGTAGTCTATTGTGTAGATATGTGTGAAGTGTGTAATGTGAAGTCCGTAATGTATAGTGCGTAGTCTAGTGTATTTTCTGTAATGTATAGTCGGCAGTGTAAAGTCTGTAGTTTTTAGTCTACTCATTAGTAGTCTGTAGTGTAGTGTATAGTCTAATAGTCTGTAGTGTATAGTCTAATGAGTAGTCTGTAGTGTATAGTCTAATGAGTAGTCTGTAGTGTATAGTCTAATGAGTAGTCTGTAGTGTAGTGTGTAGTCTAATAGTCTGTAGTGTATAGTCTAATTAGTAGTCTGTAGTGTATAGTCTAATTAGTAGTCTGTAGTGTATAGTCTAATGAGTAGTCTGTAGTGTATAGTCTAATTAGTAGTCTGTAGTGTAGTGTGTAGTCTAATAGTCTGTAGTGTATAGTCTAATGAGTAGTCTGTAGTGTATAGTCTAATGAGTAGTGTGTAGTGTATAGTCTAATGAGTAGTCTGTAGTGTAGTGTATAGTCTAATTAGTAGTCTGTAGTGTATAGTCTAATGAGTAGCCTGTAGTGTATAGTCTAATGAATAGTCTGTAGTGTAGTGTATAGTCTAATTAGTAGTCTGTAGTGTATAGTCTAATGAGTAGTCTGTAGTGTATAGTCTAATGAGTAGTCTGTAGTGTAGTGTATAGTCTAATTAGTAGTCTGTAGTGTATAGTCTAATGAATAGTCTGTAGTGTATAGTCTAATGAGTAGTCTGTAGTGTAGTGTATAGTCTAATTAGTAGTCTGTAGTGTATAGTCTAATGAGTAGTCTGTAGTGTATAGTCTAATGAGTAGTGTGTAGTGTATAGTCTAATGAGTAGTCTGTAGTGTATAGTCTAATTAGTAGTCTGTAGTGTAGTGTGTAGTCTAATAGTCTGTAGTGTATAGTCTAATTAGTAGTCTGTAGTGTATAGTCTAATGAGTAGTCTGTAGTGTATAGTCTAATGAGTAGTCTGTAGTGTATAGTCTAATAGTCTGTAGTGTATAGTCTAATGAGTAGTCTGTAGTGTATAGTCTAATGAGTAGTCTGTAGTGTATAGTCTAATGAGTAGTCTGTAGTGTAGTGTATAGTCTAATGAGTAGTCTGTAGTGTATAGTCTAATGAGTAGCCTGTAGTGTATAGTCTAATAGTCTGTAGTGTATAGTCTAATTAGTAGTCTGTAGTGGGTAGTCTAATGAGTAGTCTGTAGTGTATAGTCTAATGAGTAGTCTGTAGTGTATAGTCTAATGAGTAGTCTGTAGTGTATAGTCTAATGAGTAGTCTGTAGTGGGTAGTCTAATGAGTAGTCTGTAGTGTATAGTCTAATGAGTAGTCTGTAGTGTATAGTCTAATTAGTAGCCTGTAGTGTATAGTCTAATGAGTAGTCTGTAGTGTATAGTCTAATTAGTAGTCTGTAGTGTATAGTCTAATGAGTAGTCTGTAGTGTATAGTCTAATGAGTAGTCTGTAGTGTATAGTCTAATGAGTAGTCTGTAGTGGGTAGTCTAATGAGTAGTCTGTAGTGTATAGTCTAATTAGTAGTCTGTAGTGTATAGTCTAATGAGTAGCCTGTAGTGTATAGTCTAATGAGTAGCCTGTAGTGTATAGTCTAATGAGTAGTCTGTAGTGTATAGTCTAATTAGTAGTCTGTAGTGTATAGTCTAATGAGTAGTCTGTAGTGGGTAGTCTAATGAGTAGTCTGTAGTGGGTAGTCTAATGAGTAGTCTGTAGTGTATAGTCTAATGAGTAGCCTGTAGTGTATAGTCTAATTAGTAGTCTGTAGTGTATAGTCTAATTAGTAGCCTGTAGTGTATAGTCTAATGAGTAGTCTGTAGTGTATAGTCTAATGAGTAGTCTGTAGTGTATAGTCTAATGAGTAGTCTGTAGTGGGTAGTCTAATGAGTAGTCTGTAGTGTATAGTCTAATAGTCTGTAGTGTATAGTCTAATGAGTAGTCTGTAGTGTATAGTCTAATGAGTAGTCTGTAGTGTATAGTCTAATGAGTAGTCTGTAGTGTATAGTCTAATGAGTAGTCTGTAGTGTATAGTCTAATGAGTAGTCTGTAGTGTATAGTCTAATGAGTAGTCTGTAGTGTATAGTCTAATGAGTAGCCTGTAGTGTATAGTCTAATGAGTAGTCTGTAGTGTATAGTCTAATGAGTAGTCTGTAGTGTATAGTCTAATTAGTAGCCTGTAGTGTATAGTCTAATGAGTAGTCTGTAGTGTATAGTCTAATTAGTAGTCTGTAGTGTATAGTCTAATGAGTAGTCTGTAGTGGGTAGTCTAATGAGTAGTCTGTAGTGTATAGTCTAATGAGTAGTCTGTAGTGTATAGTCTAATGAGTAGTCTGTAGTGGGTAGTCTAATGAGTAGTCTGTAGTGGGTAGTCTAATGAGTAGTCTGTAGTGTATAGTCTAATGAGTAGTCTGTAGTGTATAGTCTAATGAGTAGTCTGTAGTGTATAGTCTAATGAGTAGTCTGTAGTGTATAGTCTAATGAGTAGTCTGTAGTGTATAGTCTAATGAGTAGTCTGTAGTCTGTCATTCCTGCAGGAAGGAGTCCTTCAGTGGAACAACAACATCTCATTGATGCTGACAGCACTGTGTCTTAATCTTGTCATTTCCCAGACCACAGTTACGTTGTAATAGCAGGGTGTGTTTTACCAGACTAGTTACATTGTTATTCTTTGGATTGTCTCCTACCATATCTATTGTGTTATATTCTCCTACATTATTTTAACATTTCTACAAACTTCAAAGTGTTTTCTTTCCAACGGTACCAATTATATGCATATCCTGGCTTCAGGGCCTGAGCTACAGGCAGTTTACTTTGGGCATGTCATTCAGACAGGAAGTGGAGAAAAAAGGGGCCTAGCCCTAAGAAGTTATTAAACAGCTTGGAAAATTACAGAAAATTATGTCATGGCTTTAGAAGCTTCTGATTGATTCATGTCAATTAGCCTATTGGAGGTGTACCTGTGGATGTATTTCAAGACCTACCTTCAAACTCAGTGCCTCTTAGCTTAACATCATAGGTAAAATCAAAATAAATCAGCCAAGACCACAGAAAAACAATTGTAGACCTCCACAAGTATGTTACATCCTTGGGAGCAATTTCCAATCGCCTGAAGGCACCACATTCATCTGTACAAGCAATAGTACGCAAGTATAAACACCATGGGACCACGCAGCCATCATACCGCTCAGGAAGGAGACGCGTTCTGTCTCCTAGAGATGTATGTACTTTGGTGTGAAAAATGCAAATCAATCCCAGAACAACAGCAAAGGACCTTGTGAAGATGCTGGAGGAAACGGGTA
Source organism: Salvelinus alpinus (assembly GCF_045679555.1). Taxonomy (NCBI): domain Eukaryota; kingdom Metazoa; phylum Chordata; class Actinopteri; order Salmoniformes; family Salmonidae; genus Salvelinus; species Salvelinus alpinus. The sequence goes on from NC_092097.1 coordinate 58,253,346, forward strand.
CAAAAGTATCTATATCCACAGTAAAGCAAGTCCTATATCGACATAACCTGAAAGGTCGCTCAGCAAGGAAGAAGCCACTGCTCCAAAACCGCCATAAAAAAGCCAGACTACGGTTTGCAACTGCAAATAGGGACAAAGATCGTACTTTTTGGAGAAATGTCCTCTGGTCTGATAAAACAAAAATTAGAACTGAGTGAGCCATGTTTCCATGAAACAGAGAATGTTACAATCTCTGATGTCTCTCCGGAAGGCAACCCTTGCTCGAATTCTGTCTACCTTGTTGTCAAGAGACTGGACATTGGCGAGTAATACACTCGGAAGTGGTGAAATAATACATAAAAAAACAAAACACTGCATAGTTTCCTAAGAACGCGAAGCGAGACGACCATCTCTGTCGGTGCCATCCTGAAGCAATCAGGATGGTGTTATGTGGACTGTGTCAATGTTCATTCTATAGGAAGTGCACCCCTATTGATAAAACTAACACATATGTATGGTTGTATTGGACATGCTTTTTCCGTTCCTCTCTGGATGATTCCAAAAGTGAATATCTCTCTTAGTTGGGCAGGATTTCAACTCTAATAACATTAGATATTAATGAAGCCAACAATAAATATAATGATTGTGTTGATCCAGATGAACATTTCCTGAGATTTACCAGAGATGTGTCTATCACTTGTGATTACTATGATAAGCAATTTAACAAAGTGTATAGCAATTTATCTAAGTCCAAGACAAGTGGATTTTCTACCTTTTCATTTGAATGTTCAATCTTCCTAAAAATCATGACCACCTTGTTCATTATCTGTCTTCTCTCAGTCATGAATGTTCCATGGTTGCCCTTTCAGAAACTTCCTTGTTCAGGGGCAGAATGACCGATTTTTACTTTGTCAGCTTGGGGATTTGATCAAGCAACCTTTTTGCTACCGGACCAACGCTCTAACCACTAGGCTACCTGCTTCCCCAAATGTGCTGGTAGAAATGAGGTAAAATGGATTTAAGTTTCCCTGCATTAATGCTCATCCCAGCCACTCTGGATGAGCACTTCTCTTGTTTGTTTATGGCCCTATACAGCTCGTTGAGTGCCGTCTTAGTGCCAGCATCGGTTTGTGGTGGGAAATAAACAGCTACGAAAAATATAGATAAAAACTATTGGTATATAGTGCACCAGCTGTTATTTACAAATAGACACAACACCACCCCTTGTCTTACCGGAGGCAGCTGTTCCATCTTGCCGATGGATGTTATCCATGTTGTCGTTCAGCCACAACTCGGTGAAACATAAAAGATAGTACAGTTTTTAATGTCCCGTTGGTAGGACATCCTTGATCGGAGCTCATCCATTTTGTTATCCAATGATTGGCTAATAGGACTGATGGTAGAGGGATTTACTCACTCGCCTACAAATTCTCAGAAGGCAGCCTGACCTCCGTCCCCTTTTGTTCTTTAAATCGCTGTTCTGATGTCGAGTTATTTTCGGTCATAACTGACGGTTGCTGCAACATTATGTACAAAATAAGTTAAAATAACGCTATTTTTTTCTTCTAAATAGCACAGTTGGTTTGGAGAACGTAAAACGGCAGCCATCCCCTCCGGCGCCATTACAAAGAATCCATCTATATAACACAAGACACTGTGATAATCTTCACCCTCCCCACTGCCACACCTCACATATAGAATTTACTGTCAGATACAAAGGTACCATAATCTGGAATTCTTATCTTCACGTTGTCAAAACCCCATCATCCCTCAATAACTTCAAGCGAAGACTTGGGGTCAGTCTGATGAACCAAACTACCCAATAATCCCCTCCATGTAGAGTAACACTCACACACGCACATGCACGCACACACATAATCAAACATGTTTTATCCTGTTTACTGAGTATATTAGTATATTATTAACAGATTTTTTTTTTGTACTTATATTTGTGGTGTGGTTTTCATATCAGCCCTTTTGGTCTTCCAACCTCACCTGCACACTGTTTTTACCTGTTTTTATCTGTACTGTTTTGTCTCACATCTTTTCTTTGATGCGAATAAATAATACCTAAAAACCTTTTTCATTTTTGTACTTGTGTTGTATATTGTGTTTTTGTGGTGTGGAATTTATATCAGCCCTTGGGTTTCCAACCACACCTGCACATCATTTTTTTGAAATAATTGTTTTACCTGTATTGTTGTCTATTACTTGTCTTTGGTGCAAATAAATAAATAAAACTACTCTTCTTGGTGTCCACACAAAACATGAAACATAATACAGAACATTAATAGACAAGAACAGCTCAAGGACAGAATTACAAATGTAAAAAAGGCACACATAGCCTACATATCAATACATACACACAAACTAAGTCAAATAGGGGAGAGGTCTTGTTCCGTGAGGTGTTTTATCTGTTTTTTGAAACCAGATTTGATGTTCATTTGAGCAAAATGGCTCTATTTAATACTATACACTTTCTTGAATTTCTTCTGGATTTGGGGACTGGGAAAAGACCCATGGTGGCATGTCTGGTGGGGTACGTGTGTGTGTCAGAGCTGTTTGTAAGTTGACTATGCAAACAATTTGAATTTAACACATTTATGTTTCTTATAAAAACAAGAAGTGACGCAGTCTGTCCTCTACTTTTAGCCAAGAGAGACTGGCATGCATAGTATTTATCTCAGCCCTCTGATAAGAGTAAAGAGCAAGACGTGCCGCTCTGTTCTGGGCCAGCTGCAGCTTAACTAGGTCCTTCTTTGCAGCACCTGACCATACGACTGGACAATAATCAAGATAAGATAAAACTAGAGCCTGCAGGACTTGCTTTGTTGAGTGTGAAAAAAGCAGAACATCTCTTTATCACGGACAGACCTTTCCCCATCTTCACAACCATTGACGTTGGTGACAGGTCATGCATCATTCGATCAAAAATTATTAGCCAGCTAGCTTGCCAAGCCAAAAAGAGTTGACGTGCCAGTTTATCTGCTAGTCTGTGGGTCAAAACCACCACATATATGCAATAAAACACAATTACATTTTTAAATAACAAAATATGTACTCACAGTATTTCCAAGAGCTCTTTGCTTAGACTACTACTATGGTCTGGTACTGTTAGATTTCATCTTAACACTTTCCCATGTTATAAATGATCTATCTGCTTAGACTACTACTAGGGCCTGGTACTGTTAGACCCCATGTTATAAATTATCTGTTTGTTTTGAGAAGTAGTATTTCCCCTGGTATCTGTTAATAGTGAAGGATAGCCTTGGTTATATAAAGTTGAGTGTAACATCACATGGGTTCAGAGCAGTGGGTTTCATCAGTCGCTGATTGGGGGTCAACCAAGTTAGAGTTCAGTTCACTATCTCACAGGATATGTTCAGTTCGGAGATTGAACACAGTTCTGTAGACTTCACTAGGAGGGTCCCTACTATGAACACAGTTCTGTAGACTTCACTAGGATGGTCCCTACTATGAACACAGTTCTGTAGACTTCACTAGGAGGGTCCCTACTATGAACACAGTTCTGTAGACTTCACTAGGAGGGTCCCTACTATGAACACAGTTCTGTAGACTTCACTAGGAGGGTCCCTACTATGAACACAGGTCTGTAGACTTCACTAGGAGGGTCCCTACTATGAACACAGTTCTGTAGACTAGTAGGAATAAGAGGGTCTCAAATGGTATTGATGGCAAGCTTGCAGAAGGTTTGTTACAGAACAACAAAGAGCTCACATATCTTTTTAATCTCAGTCTGAAATGGTCTCACATTGACAAGCCTGAGGGAAACAGAAGGGAGGACTTGTATCAGCGGTATAGTTCAATATGTTTTTAATCTCAGTCTGAAATGGTCTCACATTGACAAGCCTGAGGGAAACAGAAGGGAGGGCTCAATATGTTTTGTATCAGTTAGTCTTTTACCACATTGTCACACACACAGATCCTGACTCTCTCTCCCTCCCCCTCCCCCTCTAACAGACATGGTGGATACCCAGCTCCTTGCATGGCCAATGGGCATCAGTCTGACCCCTGTACACCTGGAGGAGCTTGATGACAGTTCTCACTCTCTGGATATGAAATCATTCACCACCCTGGACTACACTAGCCTGGACTACGAACACGGACCCACCATCTCCAGCTACAGACCCACCCAGGTCCACCACTACCAAGCAAGCCACAGTCCCAGACCCACCCAGGCCCACCAATACCAAGCCAGCAACAGCCCCAGACCCACCCAGGCCCACCACTACCAAGCCAGCCACAGCCCCAGATCCACCCAGGCCCACCACTACCAAGCCAGCCACAGCCCCAGACCCACCCAGGCCCACCACTACCAAGCCAGCCACAGCCCCAGACCCACCCAGGCCCACCACTACCAACCCAGCTACAGCCCCAGTCACCTCAGCCCTAGACCTGGCCAGGGTTACCAGCCCTGCCCCAGCCCTGGCTCCAGCCCTGCCCTGGGCCACCACCTTTCATACATGGACCACATGTACAACCACAGCAAGGTTCAGGAGGAACACGGTGAGACCTGTTCTGAAGGTTGTATAAACCTCTGTTTATGTCTCTCCTATCCCTCAGGTTGTATAAAGTTCTGTGTCTGTTCTGTCCCTCAGGTTGTATAAAGCTGGAGCCAGAGTCTCCTCCCCAGCACTCAGACAGCAGTCCTCTCTACTCCAAGCTACAGGACGACACCACCGCTTCCCTACTCAACATAGAGTGTCGAGTCTGCGGAGACAAAGCTTCTGGCTTCCACTACGGAGTCCATGCCTGTGAAGGCTGCAAGGTACGACTACTGTGTATTTGTGTCTCCTTATTTCTCCTTTGTTTACCCGTGTGCTGTAACCTCACACCCTAAAAGAGGCTTAAACTCACGCTGACAGACAGGGTCAAAAGTTGCCTACTCTCAACCAAGTTAAACATTTCTTGCACTTCATGTGGGTCTGTCTGTCACTTTAACCACAAGCCCATACATAGTTTCCTTCCCCGAGCAGCACAGCCTGCAATGGCAGAACATCTTAGACTGACACGTCTCTGAATAAAAATAAATCATACGAAGGGCGACCAGAAGTGTGAGGCATATTTCCACCGTTCATTCTCTGAAACAGATCCTATCTTCCGATAAATATGTGCTTACTTTCAAGAAAACATAAAAGTGTGTATAGTCATTAATGTATCAGTATACTTTGCCAGTCAGTGTGGTTAGCAGTATGTGTATCTACCGGAAGGCACAGTGTTAGCATCTACTTCAAGGCAGAGTGTTAGCAGTGAGTCAGTATTCATTGTTCTATTATCTTGTGGTACGTTAGTATGAGGATCAGGATAGAAGCCAAGAGCTGCTGGGGTCAGCCAACCAGGGTCAGATGTTTAAAACATTCTTTATTGAGGTGGAGCCTCAGAAAGAGGAAGCTGGGGAGAGACTGTTGGGTCCTTGAAAGTCACTATATAAATACTATGTATTATAATAATTTTTATTTGTATTGTTAATAGTATTATTGTTGTTATTGTGTTATTATTGTTTGGGGTGGCAGGTAGCCTAGTGGTTAGAGCGTTGGTCCAGTAACCGAAAGGTTGCTGGATCGAATCCCCGAGCTGACATGGTAAAAATCTGTCGTTCTTCCCCTGAACAAGGCAGTTAACCGACTGTTCCCCGGTAGGCCAAACCCAGACAACACTGGGCCAATTGTGCGCCGCCCTATGGGACTCCCAATCACGTCGTGATACAGGCTGGATTCGAACCAGGGTGTAGTGTAGTGTAGTGTAGTGATGCCTCTAGCACTGAGATGCAGTACCTTAGATCGCTGCGCCATTCGGAAAGGCAAGTAATAATAATACATAGTAAATAAATCAGTACTCACAAGAATAAATGTCTTCAATTATAGAATGAATCAATCATCTAAATTAGCTGCAGTAGTGACATCTGTAAAGTTTTCCTGCTGCCCTGGAAGCCCTAATAAATACAAATACAGGATAGTTTACATAGCACACTGAAATAGTAGCCATACACACAGTAATAGCAGTGTAGTACAACACATGGAATACTTGTGCAGTAGAGGCAACAGTGGTGTGGTTGTAGAGATGTGCGAAGAGTCATCTTGAGACAAGACCATGGAGAGAATAGATACTATATTGTCCATTGGTTAGAACGGAAATGTGTCTTATGCTTCTCCAAACACCCTGCAGTGCAACATCCCTGGCTAGAGAGCAAGTGGGGGGTTAAGGGCATTGCTCAAGGGTACAATGGCACAGTTTCGTCCTGGGCTTGAATAATTGTAGTCATGGCACCACACTCATTCATTGGTCCTGTAGTAGTCCTAGCCCTAGAGCAGTGTTTCCTGATCCTGGTCCTGTAGTAGTCCTAGCCCTAGAGCAGTGTTTCCTGATCCTGGTCCTGTAGTAGTCCTAGCCCTAGAGCAGTGTTTCCTGATCCTGGTCCTGTGGTAGTCCTAGCCCTAGAGCAGTGTTTCCTGATCCTGGTCCTGTAGTAGTCCTAGCCCTAGAGCAGTGTTTCCTGATCCTGGTCCTGTAGTAGTCCTAGCCCTAGAGCAGTGTTTCCTGATCCTGGTCCTGTAGTAGCCCTAGCCCTAGAGCAGTGTTTCCTGATCCTGGTCCTGTAGTAGCCCTAGAGCAGTGTTTCCTGATCCTGGTCCTGTAGTAGTCCTAGACCTAGAGCAGTGTTTCCTGATCCTGGTCCTGTAGTAATCCTAGCCCTAGAGCAGTGTTTCCTGATCCTGGTCCTGTATTAGTCCTAGCCCTAGAGCAGTGTTTCCTGATCCTGGTCCTGTAGTAGTCCTAGCCCTAGAGCAGTGTTTCCTGATCCTGGTCCTGTAGTAGCCCTAGCCCTAGAGCAGTGTTTCCTGATCCTGGTCCTGTAGTAGTCCTAGCTCTAGAGCAGTGTTTCCTGATCCTGGTCCTGTATTAGTCCTAGCCCTAGAGCAGTGTTTCCTGATCCTGGTCCTGTAGTAGCCCTAGCCCTAGAGCAGTGTTTCCTGATCCTGGTCCTGTAGTAGTCCTAGCCCTAGAGCAGTGTTTCCTGATCCTGGTCCTGTAGTAGTCCTAGACCTAGAGCAGTGTTTCCTGATCCTGGTCCTGTAGTAGCCCTAGAGCAGTGTTTCCTGATCCTGGTCCTGTAGTAGTCCTAGCCCTAGAGCAGTGTTTCCTGATCCTGGTCCTGTAGTAGTCCTAGCCCTAGAGCAGTGTTTCCTGATCCTGGTCCTGTAGTAGTCCTAGCCCTAGAGCAGTGTTTCCTGATCCTGGTCCTGTAGTAGCCCTAGCCCTAGAGCAGTGTTTCCTGATCCTGGTCCTGTAGTAGTCCTAGCCCTAGAGCAGTGTTTCCTGATCCTGGTCCTGTAGTAGTCCTAGCCCTAGAGCAGTGTTTCCTGATCCTGGTCCTGTAGTAGTCCTAGCCCTAGAGCAGTGTTTCCTGATCCTGGTCCTGTAGTAGCCCTAGCCCTAGAGCAGTGTTTCCTGATCCTGGTCCTGTAGTAGTCCTAGCCCTAGAGCAGTGTTTCCTGATCCTGGTCCTGTAGTAGTCCTAGACCTAGAGCAGTGTTTCCTGATCCTGGTCCTGTAGTAGCCCTAGAGCAGTGTTTCCTGATCCTGGTCCTGTAGTAGTAGCCCTAGAGCAGTGTTTCCTGATCCTGGTCCTGTAGTCCTAGCCCTAGAGCAGTGTTTCCTGATCCTGGTCCTGTAGTAGCCCTAGAGCAGTGTTTCCTGATCCTGGTCCTGTAGTAGCCCTAGCCCTAGAGCAGTGTTTCCTGATCCTGGTCCTGTAGTAGTCCTAGCCCTAGAGCAGTGTTTCCTGATCCTGGTCCTGTAGTAGTCCTAGCCCTAGAGCAGTGTTTCCTGATCCTGGTCCTGTAGTAGTCCTAGCCCTAGAGCAGTGTTTCCTGATCCTGGTCCTGTAGTAGTCCTAGCCCTAGAGCAGTGTTTCCTGATCCTGGTCCTGTAGTAGTCCTAGCCCTAGAGCAGTGTTTCCTGATCCTGGTCCTGTAGTAGTCCTAGCCCTAGAACAGTGTTTCCTGATCAATGGTCCTGTAGTAGTCCTAGCCCTAGAGCAGTGTTTCCTGATCAATGGTCCTGTGGTAGTCCTAGCCCTAGAGCAGTGTTTCCTGATCCTGGTCCTGTAGTAGTCCTAGCCCTAGAGCAGTGTTTCCTGATCCTGGTCCTGTAGTAGTCCTAGCCCTAGAGCAGTGTTTCCTCATCAATGGTCCTGTGTTAGTCCTAGCCCTAGAGCAGTGTTTCGTGATCCTGGTCCTGTAGTAGTCCTAGCCCTAGAGCAGTGTTTCCTGATCCTGGTCCTGTATTAGTCCTAGCCCTAGAGCAGTGTTTCCTGATCCTGGTCCTGTAGTAGTCCTAGCCCTAGAGCAGTGTTTCCTGATCCTGGTCCTGTAGTAGCCCTAGCCCTAGAGCAGTGTTTCCTGATCCTGGTCCTGTAGTAGTCCTAGCCCTAGAGCAGTGTTTCCTGATCCTGGTCCTGTAGTAGTCCTAGACCTAGAGCAGTGTTTCCTGATCCTGGTCCTGTAGTAGCCCTAGAGCAGTGTTTCCTGATCCTGGTCCTGTAGTAGTCCTAGCCCTAGAGCAGTGTTTCCTGATCCTGGTCCTGTAGTAGTCCTAGCCCTAGAGCAGTGTTTCCTGATCCTGGTCCTGTAGTAGCCCTAGAGCAGTGTTTCCTGATCCTGGTCCTGTAGTAGCCCTAGCCCTAGAGCAGTGTTTCCTGATCCTGGTCCTGTAGTAGTCCTAGCCCTAGAGCAGTGTTTCCTGATCCTGGTCCTGTAGTAGTCCTAGCCCTAGAGCAGTGTTTCCTGATCCTGGTCCTGTAGTAGTCCTAGACCTAGAGCAGTGTTTCCTGATCCTGGTCCTGTAGTAGTCCTAGCCCTAGAGCAGTGTTTCCTGATCCTGGTCCTGTAGTAGTCCTAGCCCTAGAGCAGTGTTTCCTGATCCTGGTCCTGTAGTAGTCCTAGCCCTAAAGCAGTGTTTCCTGATCCTGGTCCTGTATTAGTCCTAGCCCTAGAGCAGTGTTTCCTGATCCTGGTCCTGTAGTAGTCCTAGCCCTAGAGCAGTGTTTCCTGATCCTGGTCCTGTAGTAGTTCTAGCCCTAGAGCAGTGTTTCCTGATCCTGGTCCTGTAGTAGTCCTAGACCTAGAGCAGTGTTTCCTGATCCTGGTCCTGTAGTAGCCCAGCCCTAGAACAGTTTTTCCTGATCCTGGTACTGTAGTAGTCCTAGCCCTAGAGCAGTTTTTCCTGATCCTGGTCCTGTAGTAGTCCTAGACCTAGAGCAGTGTTTCCTGATCCTGGTCCTGTAGTAGTCCTAGACCTAGAGCCATGTTTCCTGATCCTGGTCCTGTAGTAGTCCTAGCCCTAGAGCAGTGTTTCCTGATCCTGGTACTGTAGTAGTCCTAGCCCTAGAGCAGTGTTTCCTGATCCTGGTCCTGTAGTAGTCCTAGCCCTAGAGCAGTGTTTCCTGATCCTGGTCCTGTAGTAGTCCTAGTCCTAGAGCCATGTTTCCTGATCCTGGTCCTGTAGTAGTCCTAGCCCTAGAGCAGTGTTTCCCGATCCTGGTCCTGTAGTAGTCCTAGCCCTAGAGCAGTGTTTCCTGGTCCTGTAGTAATCCTAGCCCTAGAACAGTGTTTCCTGATCCTGGTCCTGTAGTAATCCTAGCTCTAGAGCAGTGTTTCCTGGTCCTGGTCCTGTAGTAGTCCTAGCCCTAGAGCAGTGTTTCCTGATCCTGGTCCTGTAGTAGTCCTAGCCCTAGAACAGTGTTTCCTGGTCCTGTAGTAGTCCTAGCTCTAGAGCAGTGTTTACGGATCCTGATCCTGTAGTAGCCCAGACCTAGAGCAGTGTTTCCTGATCCTGGTCCTGTAGTAGCCCTAGAGCAGTGTTTCCTGATCCTGGTCCTGTAGTAGTCCTAGCCCTAGAGCAGTGTTTCCTGATCCTGGTCCTGTAGTAGTCCTAGCCCTAAAGCAGTGTTTCCTGATCCTGGTCCTGTATTAGTCCTAGCCCTAGAGCAGAGTTTCCTCATCAATGGTCCTGTGTTAGTCCTAGCCCTAGAGCAGTGTTTCCTGATCCTGGTCCTGCAGTAGTCCTAGCCCTAGAGCAGTGTTTCCTGATCCTGGTCCTGTAGTAGTCCTAGACCTAGAGCAGTGTTTCCTGATCCTGGTCCTGTAGTAGCCCAGCCCTAGAACAGTTTTTCCTGATCCTGGTACTGTAGTAGTCCTAGCACTAGAGCAGTTTTTCCTGGTCCTGTAGTAGTCCTAGCCCTAGAACAGTTTTTCCTGATCCTGGTCCTGTAGTAGTCCTAGTCCTAGAGCCATGTTTCCTGATCCTGGTCCTGTAGTAGTCCTAGCCCTAGAGCAGTGTTTCCCGATCCTGGTCCTGTAGTAGTCCTAGTCCTAGAGCCATGTTTCCTGATCCTGGTCCTGTAGTAGTCCTAGCTCTAGAGCAGTGTTTCCTGATCCTGGTCCTGTAGTAATCCTAGCTCTAGAACAGTGTTTCCTGATCCTGGTCCTGTAGTAATCATAGCTCTAGAGCAGTGTTTCCCGATCCTGGTCCTGTAGTAGTCCTAGCTCTAGAGCAGTGTTTCCCGATCCTGGTCCTGTAGTAGTCCTAGCCCTAGAGCAGTGTTTCCTGATCCTGGTCCTGTAGTAGTCCTAGCCCTAGAACAGTGTTTCCTGATCCTGGTCCTGTAGTAATCCTAGCTCTAGAGCAGTGTTTCCTGATCCTGGTCCTGTAGTAATCCTAGCTCTAGAACAGTGTTTCCTGATCCTGGTCCTGTAGTAATCATAGCTCTAGAGCAGTGTTTCCCGATCCTGGTCCTGTAGTAGTCCTAGCCCTAGAGCAGTGTTTCCTGATCCTGGTCCTGTAGTAGTCCTAGCCCTAGAGCAGTGTTTCCTGATCCTGGTCCTGTAGTAGTCCTAGCCCTAGAACAGTGTTTCCTGATCCTGGTCCTGTAGTAGTCCTAGCTCTAGAGCAGTGTTTACGGATCCTGATCCTGTAGTAGCCCAGGCCTAGAGCAGTGTTTCCTGTTCCTGGGTCCTGTAGTAGCCCAGCCCTCGGGCAGTGTTTCCTGTTCCTGGGTCCTGTAGTAGCCCAGCCCTCGGGCAGTGTTTCCTGTTCCTGGGTCCTGTAGTAGCCCAGCCCTCGGGCAGTGTTTCCTTTTCCTGGTCCTGTAGTAGCCCAGCCCTCGGGCAGTGTTTCCTTTTCCTGGGTCCTGTAGTAGCCCAGCCCTCGGGCAGTGTTTCCTTTTCCTGGGTCCTGTAGTAGCCCAGCCCTCGGGCAGTGTTTCCTGTTCCTGGTCCTAGGCACCCAAATGGGTTTTCATTTTCATTTTTGCCTTAGCACTACACAGCTGATTACATTTTTAAAATGCTTGTTACATTGATAGTTTGATTCAGCTGAATAGTGTCAATTCATACAAGTACATGAGAGTATGGCTAGATGTTACACTGTCCTTCTCTCAGCACATTTCAAAGCTGCAGGCTACAGTTAAATCTAGACATGGTTTCCTCTATCGTAATCGCTCCTCTTTCACCCCAGCTGCCAAACTAACCCTGATTCAGATGACCATCCTACCATCCTGCTAGATTACAGAGATGTAATTTATAGATCGGCAGGTAAGGGTGCTCTCGAGCGGCTAGATGTTCTTTACCATTCGGCCATCAGATTTGCCACCAATGCTCCTTATAGGACACATCACTGCACTCTATACTCCTCTGTAAACTGGTCATCTCTGTATACCCATCACAAGACCCACTGGTTGATGCTTATTTATAAAGCCCTCCTAGGCCCCACTCCCCCCTGTCTGAGATACCTACTGCAGCCCTCATCCTCCACATACAACAACCGTTCTGCCAGTCACATTCTATTAAAGGTCCCCAAAGCACACACATCCCTGGGTCGCTGATTTTTTCAGTTCGCTGCAGCAAACACTCAAACTGGACAGTTTTATCCACAACTCTTCATTCAAAGACACAATCACGGACACTCTTACTTATAGTTATGGCTCCTTCGCGTGATGTATTGTCTCTACCTTCTTGCCCTTTGTACTGTTGTCTGTGCCCAATCATTTTTGTACCATGTTTTGTGCTAGCTAGGTCCATTACATGGTTAACTGGGCAAGCCACCCCATCACCTTTCACAGGTCGCAGTGTGAATTACACATTTGGGGCACAGACAAAGGGGAGAGGGGAAGGGGAGCTAGCTACAACTTGTTGATGGCGCTCACTACAATCAAAACTCACTCCACACAACAAGAAGTGGTCAGTGGCCAAGATTCAACAGTTCTATTTATAAGAAAGAGCTGATATGAGGGTTGGAGAGATATGTCTTTACTGGTCTTACTGTCACTTGTCTTGAAGGGGTTAAATTGCCCGAACGGCACCAGAACATCAAGATGAAATGTATTTAGAATTTTGTTACAGTAATAATATGGTGCATAAAAACTAAAAGCAGATTTACCTAGCTCGGTTGAGACCCTAGGAACCTCAAGTTAACCAATCCTGTGAACGGGCTAGGAACCTCAAGAGTTAACCAATCCTGTGAACGGGTTAGGAACCTCAAGAGTTAACCAATCCTGTGAACGGGTTAGGAACCTCAAGAGTTAACCAATCCTGTGAACGGGTTAGGCAACTCCGGTGTCTATACTTCAAAAGCAAAGTTAGATAAGATGGAAGTTTATGAAGTAGGGCCTTGTAAACAAAAAGAGAGTCATGTAGAAATCTATGGGTCTTTAGCGAAGTCCAGACAACTTTTTGAAACAGGATGCAGTGATGAGTATCAAACCTGTCACCTGTAACAAAACGAAGGGCACTATGGTAGATGGCATCTAAAAGTTTAAGAGTAGTAGCAGCTGCACCTTGATTAATAATATCACCATAATCAACAACAGATAAAAAGGTTGACTGTCATGAACCGGCTCGAAGTTCATAACAAAAAAGGGTGACAACGTGGAGATAAGGAATAACAAAATATATTTATTAACTGAAGTAAACTAAATACAATTAACAATGGTGTGTGTAGTCAGTAGTGTAAGTGAGTGTTTGCGTGCATAAATGTGATAATGAGGGGTGTTGAAAGGTGCCAAAGCAAACAAACAAACAAATGAACGAACGAACGAAACGGCCACAAAAATGCAACAACCACACTATCAGTGTGTCTGCTTGGAGAGAGTCTCTTCAATGAATGGGGAAGAGGTGTATTTATCCTGGGACACACCCAGCCCAGGTGTGTCCCGGCTCCACCCACCAGCATCCTAATAAGGAAAACAAGAGCAAAGAGAGAATTCGGCAGACAGTGGGAGGGTCGTCACAACTGAATAACCTGCTTCCTACTGCTTAGAGCAAGGCATAGAACCACCAAGAGAAAAAAAACTAAGAATTGTCAAGTTGTGCCCATTCACAATTAATCTTTTATCTTATGTTTGTCCCTTCTCTAATAAAACCTGTGTGTCTCTATGTCCAGGGGTTCTTCCGTCGGACCATCCGGTTGAAGCTGGTTTATGACCACTGTGACCTGCACTGTCGCATCCACAAGAAGAGCCGCAACAAGTGTCAGTACTGTCGCTTTCAGAAGTGCCTGGTGGTGGGCATGTCTCACAATGGTAAGAACCAACATTACAATCAATCAGTCAAATGTATTTATAAAGGGGCCTTCCGAGTGGCGCAGCGGTCTAAGGCACTGCATCGTAGTGCTTGAGGCGTCACTACAGACCCTGATCCCAGGCTGTGTCACAGCCAGCCATGACCGGGAAACCCATGAGGCAGCATACAATTGGCCCAGCGTCGTCTGGGTTAGGGGAGGGTTTGGCCGGGATTTCCTTGTCCCATCGCACTCTAGACTCCTTGTGGCGGGCTGGGCGCCTGCAAGCTGACTTCGGATGCCAATTGTACGGTGTTTCCTCTGACACGTTGGTGTGGATGGCTTCCAGGTTAAGCGAGCAGTGTGTCAAGAAGCAGTGCGGCTTGGCAGGGTCGTGTTTCGGAGAACTCATGGCTCTCGTACGGCAGTTGGAGCGATGGGACAAGACTAACTACCAATTGGATATCATGAAATTGGGGAAAAAGGGGTAAAAGTACAAAAACATATATATTTATAAAGCCCTTTTTACATCAGCAGAGTGCTTATACAGAAACCAAGCCTAAAACCCCAAACAGCAAGCAATGTAGATGTCGAAGCACGGTGGCTAGGAAAAACTCCATAGAAAGACAGGAACCTAGGAAGAAACCTAGAGAGAAACCAGGCTCTGGGGGGTGGCCAGTCCTATTCTGGCTGTGCCGGGTGGAGATCATATTTTACAAAAATCCGTGCCATTTAGTATGATATGTTAGGTTACATTACATTGACTAAACGTAACATCGTAAATGTACATCCGAGACATTAATTCGTATGTTACATTTTATTTTTATAAAAATAAATATTTCACCTTTATTTAACCAGGTAGGCTAGTTGAGAACAAGTTCTCATTTAACAACTGTGACCTGGCCAAGATAAAGCAAAGCAGTTTGACACAAACAACAACACAGAGTTACACATGGAATAAACAAACATACAGTCAATAATACAGTAGAAAAGGTCTATATACAGTGTGTGCAAATGAGGTAAGATAAGGGAGGTAAGGCAATAAATAGGCCACGGTGGCGAAGTAATTACAATATGGACAATAGGTTACGTAGACCCCTTTCCTTAAGTAACATGACCAAATCGCCTTCGAGTAACCTCAAGGGTGCAATGTTATTAATATGTCATAATTAATCAACATTGTTTAAAAAAAACCTGCCGAAAGTCAGCTGTTGTCAAACGCTTTTCTTTTTCAATCTTCTGTGATGTATGTAAAGTGTAATATTGGGACGCAAACTCAAAATTGAATGCATTTCAACTCTATATCTGACATGCTACAGGTGTTTTCTTTTTGACATAAACAAAAGCATACAGATATGGTTCAAAGTAGATGTGATTAACAGTACCAAGAAACACTGATGATTTAGTAAAAAGTTCAAACGAAAGGAGGGGTGGATGGGTAGGCGTATAACAGAAACGTGCGTGTTCAAATCTCATCACGGACAACTTTAGCATTTTGGCTAATTAGGAACTTCGCAACTACTTTGCATGTTAGCTAACCCTGCCCCTAACTCCGAACCCTAACCTTAAAATAGAACGGGAGGAGATGGCTGCCGTTTTACGCGCTCCTAACAGACTGGGCTATTTTGTTTTTTGTTTTCACATTGTTTGTAACTTATTTTGTACATAATGTTGCTGCTACCGTCTCTTATGAATAACTTTTTTGATATCAGAACAGTGATTACTCACCTCCAACTGATTGAAGATCTGTTCTTTAATGAGTCGGACGCAAAGGATATACTGCTTCCGAGACCAGGCCCAAATCCCAGTTATTCGCATGAAGAAAAGACGGAAATACAGGGGGTGGAGATCGGGGTGCCTTGTGAGAATTCATTGGCGAGTGGGTTACCCATCTCTACCATCCATTCTATAGGGCAACGTGCAATCACTGTAAAATAAACTGGATGATCTCGAACAGTACACTGTAATATCTTATGTTTCACTGAGTCGTGGCTGAACGACAACACGGATAATATAGAGCTGGCTGGGTTTTACGTGCATCGACAGGACAGAACAGCTACGAGTTTGTCAATAACAGCTGGTGCGCGATGTCTAATATTAAAGAAGTCTTGAGGTATTTGCTCGCCTGAGGTAGAGTGATAAGCTGTAGACCACACTATCTACCAAGAGAGTTTTCTATATTTTTCATAGCTGTCTATTTACCACCACAAACCGATGCTGGCGCTAAGACAGCACGCAACACGCTGTATAAGGCCATAAGCAAATAAGCAAATACATATCCAGAAGCAGTGCTCCTAGTGGCCGGGACTTTAATGCAGGTAAACTTAAGTCTGTTTTGCCTAATTTCTTCCAGCATGTCACATGTGCAACCAGAGGGGGGGGGGAGAAAATAAAAAACTCTAGACCACCTTTACTCCACACACAGAGACGCGTACAAAGCTCTCCCCCGCCCTCCATTTGGCAATTTTCACCATAATTCTATCCTCCTGATTCCTGCTTAACAAGAAAAAAGTAAAGCAGGAAGTACCAGTGACTCGCTCAATATGGAAGTGATCAGATGAAGCGGATGTTATGCTACAAGACTGTTTAGCACAGACTGGAATATGTTCCAGGATTCATCCAATGGCATTGCGGAATATACCACCTCTGTCACCGGCTTTATCAATAAGTACATCGACAACGTCATCCCCACAGTGACCGTGAGTACATATCCCAACCAGAAGCCATGGATTACAGGCAACTGAAATCTTATTCTTCTACATGCAATTCACATTTCCACAAACGTCAAAGTATTTCCTTTCAAATGGTATCAAGAATATGCATATCCTTGCTTCAGGTCCTGAGCTACAGGGTTAGATTTGGGTATATCATTTTGGGTGAAAATTGAAAAAAAATTGGCGGATCCTTAAGCTGTTTTAAACATGTCAACATTCACAAGACTGTGGGGTCAAACAGATTACCAGGACATGTACTCAGAGCATGCACGGACCAACTGGCAAGTTACCACCATAGTCCCTGTGCCCAAGAAAGCGACGGTAACCTCCCTAAATGACTACCGCCCCGTAGCACTCATGTCGGTAGCCATGAGGTGCTTTGAAAGGCCGGTCATGACATCAACACCAAATCCTAGACCCACACCAGTTCTCATACCGCCCCAACAGATCTACTGATCACACTACACACTGCCCTTTCCCATCTGGACAAAAGGAACACCTATGTGAGAATGCTGTTTGTAGAAAGGCCCATGAAGTTGGTGGAATCGCCCTATAATTGATGGCCACTTGCACAGCTGGCCCAGGTGGAAATGTCTGTCAGATCTCAACTCATTAAAAGGAGGAAATGGCCACCACCTGACCTAGCTGCTTTCTATTCCCCAACTCCGTCTAATCCCGACATTCTGTGCGTCCACAAATCAACGTAACTCCACTGAATCTGTTATCTTTCATCTGAACTATCTGTTGCGATCGGGACATCAGTTATTGTTGATTTAACCAGGTAGGCCAGTTGAGAACAAGTTCTCATTTACAACTGCGACCTGGCCAAGATAAAGCAAAGAAATGCGACAAAAACAACACAGAATTACACATGGGATAAACAAATGTACAGTCACTAACACAATAGAAAAATCTGTATACAGTGTGTGCAAATGTAGTAAGGAGGTAAGGCAATAAATAGGCCATAGTGGCTAAGTAATTACAATTTAGCAATTAACACTGGAGTGATAGATGTGCAGATTAGGATGTGCAAGTAGAAATACTGGTGTGCAAAAGAGCAGAAAAACTAAAACAGATATGGGGATGAGGTAGGTAGTTGATTGGATGGGCTATTTACAGATGGGCTGTGTACAGCTGCAGCGATCGGGAAGCTGCTCTGACAGCTGATGCTTAAAGTTAGTGAGGGAGATATAAATCTCCAACTTCAGTGATTTTTGCAATTCGTTCCAGTCATTGGCAGCAGAGAACTGGAACGAAAGGCGGCCAAAGGTGTTGGCTTTGGGGATGACCAGTGAAATATACCTGCTGGAGCGCGTGCTATGGGTGGGTGTTGGTATGGAGACCAGTGAGCTGAGATAAGGCGGAGCTTTACCTAGCAGACTTAGATGACCTGGAGCCAGTGGGTTTGGGGACGAATATGTAGCGAGGACCAGTCAACGAGAGCGTACAGGTCACAGTGGTGGGTAGTATATGGGGCTTTGGTGACAAAATGGATGTCACTGTGATAGACTGCATCCAATTTGCCGAGTAGAGTGTTGGAGGCTATTTTGTAGCTATTACCGCAGAACGCGGCTTAGAGCGCACACTTCAAATCTATTGTGTTATGTCAATGGACAATGATCACGGCCCTACAGATCATCACAGGCCAATTATGCCATTAATATCTGGTTAAATTGTAACGAAATGACATGTACATATTTAGACAAACCTGAAAGTATGAAATATGAAACGTAATTATGATATCACACTGATTGAGATTATAGATTGAATAATTGATTGATTTATTTGCATTATCATGATTATGTTTATGATCCTAAGTGACTCAATCATGCTTCATATTGAATTCCTATTGAACTGAATTGCTGAATTACCTCATGTTAATAATAAGTGATTGTTATGATTTGACTTTTGTTATTCTGTTTCCTTTGTTATGCAGCACAGACAAACTACCCAGTAAATATACCACTTTGTGGTTAAAGGAATTCATTCTTCAGTGTCCTCCAATCTTCTGTCATCTGACCTGTGACCACCTGTTCACCTTCACTATTGTATGGCAACTGCTCTTCATCCGACCGTAAGGCGCTTCAGAGGGTAGCTTCCTGCCATCCTGGACCTAAATACTAGGCGTGTCAGAGGAAGGCCCAAAAAATGGTCTAAAACTCCAGTCACCCAAGTCAGACAGTTCTCTCTGCTACCGCACGGCAAACGGTACTAGAGCGCCAAGTCTAGGTCCAAAAGGCTGCTTAACAGCTTCTACCCCCAAGCCAATTAATCAAATGACCATCCGGACTTTTTACATTGACCCCCCTCCCCTCCCCCCTTTGTTTTTACACTGCTGCTACTCGTTGTTTATTATCTAAGCATAGTCACTTTACCCTTATCTACATGTACAAATTACCTCGACTAACCTGTACCCCCGCACATTGACTCGGTACCCCCTGTATATAGACTCGTTATTTTATTGTTACTTCTTATTAAAAAAAAATTACTTTCGTTTATTTAGTAGATATTTTCTTAACTCTATTTCTTGAACTGCGTTGTTGGTTAAGAGCTTGTAAGTAAGCATTTCACGGTAAGGTCTACTACACCTGTTGTATTCGGCGCATGTGACCAATAACATTTTATTTGAAAGGAACTTTGGGATTTTTATCAGAGGCCCTTTAGCTACTTCTCCAGAGTCAGATGAACACATGGATAACATGTTTGTCTCTGTGCAGTTTGAAGGAAGTTGCTAACTAGCACTAGTGCAATTGCTAACTAGTGTTAGCACAATGACAGCAAGTCTATGGATATCTGCTAGCATGTTAGCAGATACCCATAGACTTCCAGTCATTGTGCTAACACATTGGCTCGCAAAACTACCTCTAACTTCCTTCGTACTGGACACAGAGACATAAAAATGGCATCCACGAGTTGTCGAATGTAATATATCACACTAAAGCAGTCGGTGGTAATATATCACACTAAAGCAGTTGGTGGTAATATATCACACTAAAGCAGTCGGTGGTAATATATCACACTAAAGCAGTCGGTGGTAATATATCACACTAACGCAGTGGGTGGTAATATATCACACTAAAGCAGTGGGTGGTAATATATCACACTAAAGCAGTGGGTGGTAATATATCACACTAAAGCAGTCGGTGGTAATATATCACACTAAAGCAGTCGGTGGTAATATATCACACTAACGCAGTGGGTGGTAATATATCACACTAAAGCAGTGGGTGGTAATATATCACACTAAAGCAGTCGGTGGTAATATATCACACTAAAGCAGTTGGTGGTAATATATCACACTAAAGCAGTCGGTGGTAATATATCACACTAAAGCAGTCGGTGGTAATATATCACACTAAAGCAGTCGGTGGTAATATATCACACTAACGCAGTGGGTGGTAATATATCACACTAAAGCAGTGGGTGGTAATATATCACACTAAAGCAGTCAGTGGTAATATATCACACTAAAGCAGTTGGTGGTAATATATCACACTAAAGCAGTCGGTGGTAATATATCACACTAAAGCAGTCGGTGGTAATATATCACACTAAAGCAGTCGGTGGTAATATATCACACTAACGCAGTGGGTGGTAATATATCACACTAAAGCAGTCGGTGGTAATATATCACACTAACGCAGTGGGTGGTAATATATCACACTAAAGCTGTCGGGGGTAATATATCACACTAAAGCAGTTGAACAGAATATATCTTAAGGAGTCAAACAGAATATACCTTACAAAACGAGTCAAAGCAAACTGGTACGATCAAGACGTAGGATACTATATGAATTGTATGCTATTGTACGACTGCTATTACATTGGTAGGCCAATGAAATGTAACCTAACGTGAAGTAACATATCATATTAAATGGAGTGGCAGGGATTTGAGTCAAATACGTTTTGCTCTGAGGCACGGTTTCTGCCAGAGAAAGTAATGTGGTTCTAGTCCAGGTGTAGTCCCTGTAGCGGCAGGGTCATCTGAGTTGCTCCTTATATACACTCCCTCTCAAATCCCATCATAAACTGTAGTGGCTAGTGAAATCTGCCAGGGGAGTTTTTTGTGTTTTCATCAATGATTCACAGAGGTTTACACACGTAGGCACCTAGCTGTAGATTCTGCTGTGTCATGGTGCTTGGCTGGGTGCCCAGGCGTAGGAGGAGCAACGTATACATTTACAAAAGGTGTGATGGCTGATAGACCAGATCATTTATTACTTTGCAAGTCACCATTATACAAAAACAGGTTTAGACATTAGCCCTAACCCTCACCGTATATAACAGGTTTAGACATAGCCCTAACTATATATAACAGGTCGACTGAATACTGTTGTGTTCTAAATGAAACAGCTCTGTCCTGCCGCCTGACTGACGCAGAGGGGAACATAATCCTGTATTAGACATATACTGTAAACCTGTATTAGAGATGTTGGTAAATCCACAGATTGGAGGTAAATCAGACAGAAAACCATTCACAAAGCTCCAGGTCAATTACTTCCAGTTCAACCTATCCATTCTATCAATCAGAGGGGGAAAAAAACATTGTTTTCTAGGAATTCTGTCTCTCTCTATAAAAGTCTGGTTATACAACCTCGGTCTATCTAAACTTGATGATATTTGTCATTTAATGACACTTGAAACTGTGATCAATAACTGATATTGACTGTAATGGCACCCTGTAGAAAGGTGCATAAAGGTCAAACGTGATAGGAAGTCATATAATAATCATTTGTAGTCACTCTGGTGACCATCTAATCTCTGAGTCAGTATTTATTTGTTACTGGTTATTATGATCAGTTTTAAAACACATTTACAGAAAACTAGAAACATGTGAAAGAGATATCAAATGTCTTTCATTTTATTTCTGAGTTTATTTCTTACCGTTTCTCACATTATTTCTGTAGAAAGATGTATAAAAAGGTAAAACATTTGATAGGAAGTAATATAATAATCAGTAAGTATAGTCACTCTGTTGATGTCAACCATCTAATCTCTTTGGATCAATATTTATTACTGATTATTATGATCCGTTTTAATAATCACATTTACAGAACTAGAAACAAAATATTAAATTGCCTGTTTTTCACTTTATTTGTTAATGTTTCTCACAACTCTGTCCATGTCAGATGTGATGAGATACACATTTACATACCACACACAAGTGGAGACATGGACGACGGCACAGAACGGTTTGGGGAGATACTCCATAGTTTGAAGATGGAGGGTTGCGCTGTATATGGAATTTGGTATTTTATTAGGATCCTCATTAGCGGTTGCGAAAGCAGCAGCTACTCTTCATGGGGTCTACACAAAACATGAAATACAGAACACAGAACACAGAACACAAAACATGAAATACAGAACACAGAACACAAAACATGAAATACAGAATACAGAACACAGAACACATAACACAGAACACAGAACATGAAATACAGAACATCAATAAACAAGAACAGCTCAAGGACAGAACTACAACAACTTTTTAAAAGGCACACGTAGCCTACATACAGTGGGGAGAACAAGTATTTGATACACTGCCGATTTTGCAGGTTTTCCTACTTACAAAGCATGTAGAGGTCTGTAATTTTTATCATAGGTACACTTCAACTGTGAGAGACGGAATTTAAAACAAAAATCCAGAAAATCACATTGTATGATTTTTAAGTAATTAATTCGCATTTTATTGCATGACATAAGTATTTGATCACCTACCAACCAGTAAGAATTCCGGCTCTCACAGACCTGTTAGTTTTTCTTTAAGAAGCCCTCCTGTTCTCCACTCATTACCTGTATTAACTGCACCTGTTTGAACTCGTTACCTGTATAAAATACACCTGTCCACCCACTCAATCAAACAGACTCCAACCTCTCCACAATGGCCAAGACCAGAGAGCTGTGTAAGGACATCAGGGATAAAATTGTAGACCTGCACAAGGCTGGGATGGGCTACAGGACAATAGGTAAGCAGCTTGGTGAGAAGGCAACAACTGTTGGCGCAATTATTAGAAAATGGAAGAAGTTCAAGATGACGGTCAATCACCCTCGGTCTGGGGCTCCATGCAAGATCTCACCTCGTGGGGCATCAATGATCATGAGGAAGGTGAGGGATCAGCCCAGAACTACACGGCAGGACCTGGTTAATGACCTGAAGAGAGCTGGGACCACAGTCTCAAAGAAAACCATTAGTAACACACTACGCCGTCATGGATTAAAATCCTGCAGCGCACGCAAGGTCCCCCTGCTCAAGCCAGCGCATGTCCAGGCCCGTCTGAAGTTTGCCAATGACCATCTGGATGATCCAGAGGAGGAATTGGAGAAGGTCATGTGGTCTGATGAGACAAAAATAGAGCTTTTTGGTCTAAACTCCACTCGCCGTGTTTGGAGGAAGAAGAAGGATTAGTACAACCCCAAGAACACCATCCTAACCGTGAAGCTTGGAGGTGGAAACATCATTCTTTGGGGATGCTTTTCTGCAAAGGGGACAGGATGACTGCACCGTATTGAGGGGAGGATGGATGGGGCCATGCATCGCGAGATCTTGGCCAACAACCTCCTTCCCTCAGTAAGAGCATTGAAGATAGGTCGTGGCTGGGTCTTCCAGCATGACAACGACCCGAAACACACAGCCAGGGCAACTAAGGAGTGGCTCCGTAAGAAGCATCTCAAGGTCCTGGAGTGGCCTAGCCAGTCTCCAGACCTGAACCCAATAGAAAATCTTTGGAGGGAGCTGAAAGTCCGTATTGCCCAGCGACAGCCCCGAAACCTGAAGGATCTGGAGAAGGTCTGTATGGAGGAGTGGGCCAAAATCCCTGCTGCAGTGTGTGCAAACCTGGTCAAGAACTACAGGAAACGTATGATCTCTGTAATTGCAAACAAAGGTTTCTGTACCAAATATTAAGTTCTGCTTTTCTGATGTATCAAATACTTATGTCATGCAATAAAATGCGAATTAATTACTTAAAAATCAGACAATGTGATTTTCTGGATTTTTATTTTAAATTCCGTCTCTCACAGTTGAAGTGTACCTATGATAAAAATTACAGACCTCTACATGCTTTGTAAGTAGGAAAACCTGCAAAATCGGCAGTGTATCAAATACTTGTTCTCCCCACTGTATATATATAAATACATAGACACTATCTAGGTCAAATAGTGGAAAAACGTTGGGCTGTTAGGTGTTGCTTCATCAGTTTTTTTAAACCAGGTTTGCTGTTCATTTGAGTATAATGAGATGGGAGTTCCATGCAATAATGGCTCTATATATGTCATTTGTTCCTGAATTTGTTCTGGATTTAGGGACTGAAAAGACCCCTGGTGGCATGTCTGGTCAGTTAAGTTTGTGTGTCAGAGCTGTGTGCAAGTTGACTATGCAAACAATTTGGAATTTTCAATACATTTGTGAGGACAGAAGCTGGGAGACGAGAATCAAGTACAGGGAGTGAACATTTAATAAATAACGAACATGCAACAAAACACGGACAGCGTCTGGACGGGAAACAAAACTACATTAATGCTGGCACTGGAAACAAACTGAGGAATAGACAGATATAGATGGGGCAATCAACAAAGTGAAGGAGTCCAGGTGAGTCCAATGGAGCGGTGATGCCCGTAATGATGGTAACAGGTGTGCGTAATGATGGGCAGCCTGTCTGCCAGAGAGGGGGAGAAGGTGTGACAACATTAAGGTTTCTTAAAAAATAAGTGATGCAGTCAGTCGCTCCTAAACTCTTAGCCGAGAGAGACCTGTTCTGGGCCATCTGCAGCTTAAGTATGTCTTTCTTCGCAGCACTTGATCACATGACTGGACTATTATCGAGATAAGACAAAACTAGAGCCTGCAGGACTTGCTTTTTGGAGTGTGGTGTCAAAAAAGAAGAGCGTCTCTTCACTATGGACAGACCTCTTCCCGTCTTTACAACCATTGAATCTATATGTTTTGTTCTTAGAGATGTTCAGGACCAGTTTATTACTTGCCATCCAGTCCAAAACTGACTGCAACTCCTTGTTAAGGGTTTCAGTTACTTCATTAGCTGTGGTTGCTGACATGTACAGTACCAATCAAAAGTTTGGACACACCTCAGTCCAGGGTTTTAATTTATTTTTACTATTTTCTACATTGTAGAATAATAGGGTAGACAAACTATTAAATAACACATTTGGACTAGTAACCAAAAAAAAAGTGTTAAACAAATCAAAACATTATTAATATGAGATTCTTCAAAGTTGCCACCATTTGCCTTGATCACAGCTTTGCACACTCTTGGCATTCTCTCAACCAGCTTCATGATGTAGTCACTTGGAATGCATTTCAATTAACAGGTGTGCCTTGTTAAAAGTTAATTTGTGTAATTTCTTTCCTTAATGCGTTTGAGCCAATCAGTTGTCCTGTCACAAGGAAGGCGTGGTACACAGAAGATATTATGGCAAGAACAGCTCAAATAAGCAAAGATAAATTACATCCATCATTACTTTAAAACATGGTTAGTCAATATGGAACATTTCAAGGACTTTGAAGGTTTCTTCAAGTGCAGTTGCAAAACCCTTCAATAGCTATGATGAAACTGGCTCTCATTAGGACCACCACAGGAAAGGAAGACCCAGAGTTAACTGCACCTCAGATTGCAGTCCAAATAAATGCTTCACAGAGTTCAAGTAACAGACATCTCAACATCAATTGTTCAAAGGCAACTACGTGAATCAGGCCTTCATGGTCGAATTGCTGCAAAGAGGACACCAATAAGAAGAGACTTGCTTGGGCCAAGAAAAACCGGTGGAAAACTGTTTGATGAGTCCAAATGTGAGATTTTTGGTTCCAACGTCCAATGTCTTTGTGAGAAGCAGAGTAGGTGAATGGATGATTTCTGCATGTGTGGTTCCCACCGTGAAGCATGGAGGAGGTGTGAGGGTGCTTCGCTGGTGATCCTGTCAGTGATTTATTTAGAATTCAAGGCACACTTAACCAGCATGGCTACCACAGCATTCTGCAGCGATACGCCATCCCATCTGGTTTGCACTATCATTTTTTTTTCTCCAACAGGACAATAACTCAAAACTCACCTCCAGGCTGTGTAAGGGCTATTTGACCAATGAGAGTGATGAAGTGCTGCATCAGATGACCTGGTCTCAATCACCCGACCACAATCCAATTGAGATGGTTTGGGATGAGTTGGACCGCAGTGTGAAGGAAAAGCAGCCAACATATGTGGGAACTCCTTCAAGATTGTTGGAAAAGCATTCCTCGTGAAACTGGTGGAGAGAATGCCAAGAGTGTCCAAAGCTGTCATCAAGGGAAAGGGTGGCTACTTTGAAGAATTTGAAATATATCTTAATTCTTTGGTTACTACATGATTCCATGTGTGTTATTTCATAGTTTTGATGGCTTCTCTATTATTCTACAATGTAGAAAAGAGTACAAATAAGGAAAATGAGTAGGTGTGTCCAAACTTTTGACTGGTACTGTATATGGTTGAATCGTCAGCATACATGGACACAGGCTTTGTTTAATGCTCGTGGCAGGTCATTGGTAAAAATAGAAAAGAGTAGAGGGCCTAGAGAGCTGTCCTGCAGTACATGTTTGACATTAGAGAGGCTTCCATTAAATAAAACCCTCTGAGTTTTAGATTGGTAGCTCTGAATCTACAATATGGCAGAGGTTGAAAAGCCATAAAACAGGTTATGGTCAATCATATCAAAGGTTGCACTGAAATCTAACAGTACAGCTCCCACAATCTTCTTATTTTCTTTCAACCAATCATCAGTCATTTGTGTCAGTGCAGTACATGTGTGCCCTTCTCTATAAGAGTGCTGAAAGTCGTAGTTTGTTTAGAGAGAAATAGCATTGTATTTGGTCAAACACAATTTTTTACAACAGTTTGCTAAGAGCTGGAAGCAAGCTGATAGGTCTGCTGTTAGAACCAGTAAAGGCCGCTTTACCACTCTTGGGTAGCGGGACTGATTTTGGCTTCCCTCCAGGCCTGAGGACAAAGACTTTCCTCTAGGCTCAGATTAAAGATATGACAGATAGCTGACTATGGCCACTCCTACCATACTCAGTAGTTTTCCATCTAAGTTGTCACTGGCAGGAGGTTTGTCATTATTGATCTGATAATGTTGTGTTGTCTGTTGTTTCCCATACAGCCATTCGTTTTGGACGGATGCCCCAGGCTGAGAAGGAGAAGCTCCTAGCTGAGTTCTCCACTGACATGGACATCATGCACCCTGAGGCTGCCGACCTGAGGAGCCTGGCCAAGCTGCTGCTGGAGTCCTATCTCAAATACTTCCCCCTCACTAAGGCCAAGGCCAGGGCCATCCTGTCTGGAAAGACTGGGGATAACGCGGTATGGACCAGACCTATCATGGCACAGTAGCTACTAGCTATTCCCTATCAGTCACAACCATACTAACATGGCACAGTAGCTATTCGCTATCACACCATGTGATGATAGGTGGTGGGCCGACATCCAAGTTGAGATATCTGCCATGCAGAGATGCATGTTGCCACACAGACATACCTGTCCTTCAGCAGGTGTGGACCCTAGTCGACACACTAAGAGACTAGTCAGTGGAAATTCAGGTTTCAGTCACATGGGTGGTGCTTGCAGAAATACTTTTCTTACTAGGCAAAAGAGTTTCAGGTTGATGTCCTGTCCACACTAATAAAACATGGAGTAGAAAGTTATGCCAGCACAGTAGAAAGTTATGCCAGAGTACAGTCGAAATGTCACAAACGTCGTCAGGGAAATGACCAGACCAAGGTGCAGCGTGGTGAGCGTACATTTTCTTTATTTTAAAATGTCGCCAACAAAACAAGGCACAATAAAAATGAGCGTGAAGCTTACTAGGGCTATACAGGCCACTAACAAAGACAACTACCCACAACTAAGGTGGCAAAACAGGCTACCTAAGTATGATTCCCAATCAGAGACAACGATCAACAGCTGCCTCTGATTGGGAACCACACTCGGCCAAACACAAAGATATACAACACATAGAATGCCCACCCCACATCACACCCTGACCTAACCAAATAGAGAAATAAAACGGCTCTCTCAGGTCAGGCTGTGACACGAAAGTTATGCCAGTAAAGTAGAATGTTATGGCAGAGAACAGTAGAACATCATGACAGAATACTGTAGAGTGTTATGACAGAGTACATTATAGGTTTTTAGAAATTGTAATTTTGTTCCATTTCAAACATTCCATTCACAGCTGGGTGCAAGCGTAGCCTGCTCCAATGCATTGCAGTGCAGAAACAGAGCTGGATTACACCTTTCTCTCTCAACATTGGCCACCACCAATTGGAGATTTAAGTGACATAAAAATGTACTATACCTGACAAGTATGTGTGGTTTAGGTTAATTGTCCATCCTTTATGAGCTCTGTTTGTCAAGCAGCAGCAGGTGGCATTTCAAATCAAATCGTGTTTGTCACATAAACCGAATACAACATTACAGTGAAATGCTTAATTACAAGCCCTTAAAACAACAATTCTTTAACACTTATTTTAAAAACGTAAGTAAAAAAATAAAAAAAATAAACAGCAGCAGTAAAATAACAATAGCGAGGCTATATACAGGAGGTACAGAGTCAATGACTATGCATAGATTATAAAACAGTCAGTAGCCGCAGTGTAAAAGAGGGGTCTGGGTAGCCCTTTGATTAGCTGTTCAGGAGTCTTATGACTTGGGGGTAGAAGCTGTTTAGAAGCCTCTTGGACCTAGACTTGGCACTCCGGTACCGCTTGCCGTGGGTAGCAGAGAGAACAGTCTATGTCTAGGGTGGCTGGCGTCTTTGACAATTTGTATTGCCTTCCTCTGACACTGCCTGGTATAGAGGTCCTGGATGGCAGGAAGCTTGATGTACTACCCTGTAAATTAGTTGTAACATTTATTTGACCACCAGTCAGTGGCTTTAGTGGAGATGGAGATCTCCTTGCCCGACAGAAGGCACATCGAACGCTCTGCACCATATTGTGACATTTATTGATAACCCATGTTATGACAGAGTACAGTAGAATATACAGTACAATGGAATAGATCCGAATAGAACGGTAAAACAAGAGGCCACATTCTGATACATGTCAAATGTTTTGAGTTGATAGAGTTGACCAGAGGAAGCATGGCAGGAAACAGCAGCATGTTATTTAACAAACTAGCTAGCAGAGTAAACCCTCAGTCTGACCTCTGATCTGTGTTTTAGTTCCAGCATCATTGGCCTTGCAGATCTCACTCCTCTCCTCCCTCTACATTTTAGTCATTTAGCAGACACTCACACACAGCAACTTAGTGCATTCATTTTAAGATACTTTTGTATATATAGTGTATGTGGACACCCCTTCGAATTAGTGGACTGTGCTATTTCAGCCACACCTGTTGCTCACAGGTGTATAAAATCAAGCACACAGCCATGCAATCTCCCTAGACAAACATTGGCAGTAGAATGGCCTTACTGAAGAGCTCAGTGACTTTCAATGTGGCACCGTCATAGGATGCCACCTTTCCAACAAGTCAGTTCATAACATTTCTGCCCTGCTAGAGCTGCCCCGATCAAATGTAAGTGATGTTATTGTGAAGTGGAAACGTCTAGGAGCAACAACGGCTCAGCCACGAAGTGGTAGGCCACACAAGCTCACAGAACGGGACCAGCGAGTGCTCAAGCGCGTAGCTGGGGACAGTTAGTACTGTCCTCAGTTGCAGCACTCACTACCGAGTTCCAAACTGCTTCTGGAAGCAAAGTCAGCACAATAACTTTGTCGGGAGCTTCATGAAATGGGTCATCATATCTGAGCAGCCGCACACACGCCTAAGATTACAATGCGCAATGCCAAGCGTCGGCTGGAGTGGTGTTAAGCTCGTCGCTATTGGACTCTACAGCAGTGAAAATGCATTCTCTGGAGTGATGAATGATGCTTCACCATCTGGCAGTCCGGCGGACTAATCTGGGTTTGACAGATGCCAGGAGAACACTACATGCCCAAAGGCAAACTGTAAAGTTTGGTGGATGAGGAATAATGGACTGGGGATGTTATTCATGGTTCGTGCTAGGCCCCTTTATTCCAGTGAAGGGGAATCTTAACGCTACAGCATACAATGAAATTTAGACAATTCTGTGCTTCCAACTTTCTGGCAACAGTTTGGGGAAGGCCCTTTCCTGTTTCAGCATGACAATGCCCCCGTGCACAAAGCGAGGTCCATACAGAAATGGTTTGTTGAGATAAGTGTGGAAGAACTTGACTGGCCTGCACAGAGCCCTGACCTCAACCCCATCGAACACCTTTGGGATGAATTGGAACGCCGACTGTGAGCCAGGTCTAATCCCCCAACATCAGTGCCTGACCTCACTAATGCTATTGTGACTGAATGGAAGCAAGTCCCCTTTTTTTTTTTTTTTTTTTTTTTCACCTTTATTTAACCAGGTAGGCTAGTTGAGAACAAGTTCTCATTTGCAACTGCGACCTGGCCAAGATAAAGCATAGCAGTGTGAACAGACAACACAGAGTTACACATGGAGTAAACAATAAACAAGTCAATAACATGGTAGAAAAAAAGAGAATCTATATACAATGTGTGCAAAAGGCATGAGGTAGGCAATAAATCGAATAATTACAATTTAGCAGATTAACACTGGAGTGATAAATCATCAGATGATCATGTGCAAGAAGAGATACTGGTGTGCAAAAGAGCAGAAAAGTAAATAAATAAAAGCAGTATGGGGGGTGAGGTAGGTAAATTGGGTGGGTAGTTTACAGATGGACTATGTACAGCTGCAGCGATCGGTTAGCTGCTCGGATAGCAGATTTTTAAAGTTGTTGAGGGAGATAAAAGTCAGTACTAGTAGGGGGAAAAGTCAGTACTAGTAGGGGAGAAAAGTCAGTACTAGTAGGGGGAAAGTCAGTACTAGTAGGGGGAAAAGTCAGTACTAGTAGGGGGAAAAGTCAGTACTAGTAGGGGGAAAGGTCAGTACTAGTAGGGGGAAAGTCAGTACTAGTAGGGGAGAAAAGTCAGTACTAGTAGGGGGAAAAGTCAGTACTATTAGGGGGAAAAGTCAGTACTAGTATGGGGGGAAAGTCAGTACTAGTAGGGGAGAAAAGTCAGTACTAGTAGGGGAGAAAAGTCAGTACTAGTAGGGGGGAAAAGTCAGTACTAGTAGGGGGGAAAAGTCAGTACTAGTAGGGGGGAAATAGTCAGTACTAGTAGGGGAGAAAAGTCAGTACTAGTAGGGGAGAAAAGTCAGTACTAGTAGGGGGAAAGTCAGTACTAGTAGGGGGGAAATAGTCAGTACCAGTAAGGGGGGAAAAAGTCAGTACTAAACTCAGCCAAATTAGGGTTATGTTAGGGTTAGGGTTATATTAGGGTTATGTTAGGGTTATATTAGGGTTAGGGTTATGTTAGGGTTAGGGTTATGTTAGGGTTAGGTTTATATTAGGGTTATATTAGGGTTTTATTAGGGTTAGGGTTATGTTAGGGTTATGTTAGGGTTAGGGTTTTATTAGGGTTAGGGTTATGTTAGGGTTATGTTAGGGTTATGTTAGGGTTATATTAGGGTTATGTTAGGGTTATATTAGGGTTATGTTAGGGTTATATTAGGCTTGTATTATGGTTAGGGACGTATTGGGTTAGGGTTATAAACTCATCAAAAAAAGAAACGTCCTCATTGTCAACTGCGTTTATTTTCAGCAAACTTAACATGTGTAAATATTTGTATGAACATAACAAGATTCATCAACTGAGACATAAACTGAACAAGTTCCACAGACATGTGACTAACAGAAATGTAATAATGTGTCCCTGAACAAAGGGGGTCAAAAGTAAGTCAGTATCTGGTGTGGCCACCAGCTGCATTAAGTCCATTAAGATCCAACAGATCCCAGACGTGCTCAATGGGATTGAGATCCGGACTCTTCGCTGGCCATGGCAAAACACTGACATTCCTGTCTTGCAGGAAATCATGCACAGAATGAGCAGTATGGCTGGTGCCATTGTCATGCTGGAGGGTCATGTCAGGATGATCCTGCAGGAAGGGTACCACATGAGGGAGGAGGATGTCCAGGACTCGTCAGTGAAGAGCACTTTTTGCCAGTCCTCTCTGGTCCAGCGACAGTGTGTTTGTGCCCATAGGCGACGTTGTTGCTGGTGATGTCTGGTGAGGACCTGCCTTACAACAGACCTACAAGCCCTCAGTCCAGCCTCTCTCAGCCTATTGCGGACAGTCTGAGCACTGATGGAGGGATTGTGTGTTCCTGGTGTAACTCGGGCAGTTGTTGTTGCCATCCTGTACTTGTCCCGCAGGTGTGATGTTCGGATGTACCGATCCTGTGCAGGTGTTGTTACACGTGGTCTGCCACTGCGAGGACGATCAGCTGTCCATCCTGTCTCCCTGTAGCGCTGTCTTAGGCGTATCACAGTACGGGCATTGCAATTTATTGCCCTGGCCACATCTGCAGTCCTCATGCCTCCTTGCAGCATGCCTAACGCTTCGAACACACTGACTGCGTCATTGCATCACTGCTGCATAACATTTTGCGCAGCTAGGCAACTATACTGATGCAGGTACCTTTTGCAAATGGTCGCATGCGGTTGGACATATGGAGGAGAGAATAATTTTCGCAGTATCTTCAAAACCGTGTCTTTTTGACTACAGGGACATAAACACAGAAAATGCTGCTTGGAGACAAGTGTCCACGATAGTAGGATTGCCAGGTCAGTTTAGTAGTGAGCTTGTGCTAGATGTGGCTAGTTAGCGTTAGCTAGCTAGCTAACCTAGCTTGCTAACCTAGCCAATGAGGTGGTCGTTGGTCTCATTGTTGAAAGAGCCTACTCTGCCTATCTTTACTATTTATTATTGCATTTCGCTCCAAAACTGCATTTTGGAGGGAAATTATATTATAGGCTCTCACAATTAATTTGAGGATGTCATCGAATAAATAATATACTTGGCAAATAAATGTATAAAAAATTTAAAGAAATTATGCAATCAAACTGTTTTTATGTAATCACAAATTTTTACTGAATGTGTGTGCAAAAAAAAATCTACATTCATATTTTGCTACTTTCTGTCAAGTCCACTCATACAATTTGATGCATACGTTCGATTTATCGAACGTATGCACCACACAGAACGCACTGCAACTGCCTCTGCAACGCAATGCTGCAAGGCAAATGCAGCGTTCCATTGGAAATGAATGTACTTCTGGTTTATCGAAACGCAATGACGCAGTCGGTGTGTTCGAAGCGTAAGGCATGTTCACGCAGATGAGCAGGGACCCTGGGCATCTTTATTTTGGTGTTTTTGAGTCAGTAGAATGGCCTCTTTAGTGTCCTAAGTTTTCATAACTGTGACCTTAATTTCCTACCGTCTGTAAGCTGTTAGTGTCTTAACGACCGTTCCACAGGTGCATGTTCATTAATTGTTTATGGTTCATTGAACAAGCATGTGAAACAGTGTTTAAACCCTTTACAATGAAGATCTGTGAAGTTATTTGGATTTTTACGAATTATCTTTGAAAGACAGGGTCCTGAAAAGGGGACATTTATTTTTTTGCTGAGTAGGGGGGAAATTCAGTTCTAGTAGGGGGGAAAGTCAGTACTAGTGGGTGGGGGGAGGGGAGGGGTGCTGTGGAATTATTTAAGATACTCTTTGAAGAGGTAGATTTTCAGATGTTTTCGAAAAATAGGCAGGGACTCTGCTGTCTTAGCTTCAGGGGGAAGCTGGTTCCAGCATTGGTGTGCCAGGTCATAAAAGAGCATTGACTGGGCTGAGCGGGAGCTGCCCTCCCGTAGAGGTGGGAGGGCCAAGAGACCAGAGGTGGCAGGACAGACTACCCAGGTTGGAGTATAGGGTTTGATCATAGCCTGAAGGTAGGGAGGGGCAGTTCCTCTTGCTGCTCCGTAGGCAAGTATCATGGTCTTATAGTGGATGTGAGCTTCGACTGGAAGCTAGTGAAGTGTGCAGAGGAGCGGGGTGACATGGGAGAACTTGGGAAGGTTGAACACCAGATCTGGTGGCAGTGTTCTGAATAAGATGCAGGGGTTTTATGGCTCATGTTATAACAGGGTGTTGTCTCCAGATAGTCATCATGTTAGGACAGGGTGTTGTCTCCAGATAGTCATCATGTTATAACAGGGTGTTGTCTCCAGATAGTCATCATGTTATAACAGGGTGTTGTCTCCAGATAGTCATCATGTTATAACAGGGTGTTGTCTCCAGATAGTCATCATGTTATAACAGGGTGTTGTCTCCAGATAGTCATCATGTTATAACAAGGTGTTGTCTCCAGATAGTCATCAAGTTATAACAGGGTGTTGTCTCCAGATAGTCATCATGTTATAACAGGGTGTTGTCTCCAGATAGTCATCATGTTATAACAGGGTGTTGTCTCCAGATAGTCATCATGTTATAACAGGGTGTTGTCTCCAGATAGTCATCATGTTATAACAGGGTGTTGTCTCCAGATAGTCATCATGTTATAACAGGGTGTTGTCTCCAGATAGTCATCATGTTATAACAGGGTGTTGTCTCCAGATAGTCATCATGTTATAACAGGGTGTTGTCTCCAGATAGTCATCATGTTATAACAGGGTGTTGTCTCCAGATAGTCATCATGTTATAACAGGGTGTTGTCTCCAGATAGTCATCATGTTATAACAGGGTGTTGTCTCCAGATAGTCATCATGTTATAACAGGGTGTTGTCTCCAGATAGTCATCATGTTATAACAGGGTGTTGTCTCCAGATAGTCATCATGTTATAACAGGGTGTTGTCTCCAGATAGTCATCATGTTATAACAGGGTGTTGTCTCCAGATAGTCATCATGTTATAACAGGGTGTTGTCTCCAGATAGTCATCATGTTATAACAGGGTGTTGTCTCCAGATAGTCATCATGTTATAACAGGGTGTTGTCTCCAGATAGTCATCATGTTATAACAGGGTGTTGTCTCCAGATAGTCATCATGTTATAACAGGGTGTTGTCTCCAGATAGTCATCATGTTATAACAGGGTGTTGTCTCCAGATAGTCATCATGTTATAACAGGGTGTTGTCTCCAGATAGTCATCATGTTATAACAGGGTGTTGTCTCCAGATAGTCATCATGTTATAACAGGGTGTTGTCTCCAGATAGTCATCATGTTATAACAGGGTGTTGTCTCCAGATAGTCATCATGTTATAACAGGGTGTTGTCTCCAGATAGTCATCATGTTATAACAGGGTGTTGTCTCCAGATAGTCATCATGTTATAACAGGGTGTTGTCTCCAGATAGTCATCATGTTATAACAGGGTGTTGTCTCCAGATAGTCATCATGTTATAACAGGGTGTTGTCTCCAGATAGTCATCATGTTATAACAGGGTGTTGTCTCCAGATAGTCATCATGTTATAACAGGGTGTTGTCTCCAGATAGTCATCATGTTATAACAGGGTGTTGTCTCCAGATAGTCATCATGTTATAACAGGGTGTTGTCTCCAGATAGTCATCATGTTATAACAGGGTGTTGTCTCCAGATAGTCATCATGTTGTAACAGGGTGTTGTCTCCAGATAGTCATCATGTTGTAACAGGGTGTTGTCTCCAGATAGTCATCATGTTGTAACAGGGTGTTGTCTCCAGATAGTCATCATGTTGTAACAG
This sequence comes from Salvelinus alpinus, assembly GCF_045679555.1. Classification (NCBI taxonomy): domain Eukaryota; kingdom Metazoa; phylum Chordata; class Actinopteri; order Salmoniformes; family Salmonidae; genus Salvelinus; species Salvelinus alpinus. The sequence continues at coordinate 58,288,249 of NC_092097.1, forward strand.
GGTGTTGTCTCCAGATAGTCATCATGTTGTAACAGGGTGTTGTCTCCAGATAGTCATCATGTTGTAACAGGGTGTTGTCTCCAGATAGTCATCATGTTATAACAGGGTGTTGTCTCCAGATAGTCATCATGTTATAACAGGGTGTTGTCTCCAGATAGTCATCATGTTATAACAGGGTGTTGTCTCCAGATAGTCATCATGTTATAACAGGGTGTTGTCTCCAGATAGTCATCATGTTATAACAGGGTGTTGTCTCCAGATAGTCATCATGTTATAACAGGGTGTTGTCTCCAGATAGTCATCATGTTGTAACAGGGTGTTGTCTCCAGATAGTCATCATGTTGTAACAGGGTGTTGTCTCCAGATAGTCATCATGTTGTAACAGGGTGTTGTCTCCAGATAGTCATCATGTTGTAACAGGGTGTTGTCTCCAGATAGTCATCATGTTGTAACAGGGTGTTGTCTCCAGATAGTCATCATGTTGTAACAGGGTGTTGTCTCCAGATAGTCATCATGTTATAACAGGGTGTTGTCTCCAGATAGTCATCATGTTATAACAGGGTGTTGTCTCCAGATAGTCATCATGTTATAACAGGGTGTTGTCTCCAGATAGTCATCATGTTATAACAGGGTGTTGTCTCCAGATAGTCATCATGTTATAACAGGGTGTTGTCTCCAGATAGTCATCATGTTTCACAGTAATGTGCTTGATTTTGTTTGTTTGTTGTCTCTCTGCAGCCGTTTGTAATCCATGACATGAAGTCTCTTCAGGAAGGAGAGAGGTTTATCAACTGCAGGCAGATGCCCATCCATGTTGTCCAGGAGACCAGGACTGATGCTGGGCCTGAGGCTGGGACTGGGACTGGAGTTGGCTGTGGTCTAGGTATTATCATGTTTTTACCATTTTTACTGTGAATGTTTTCCCTGTACCATTTTGTCTCCTATTTATATTTTCTTTTTTTGTAGAGTGGTTAGTTACCATTCTACACTGAACAAAAATATACACTCAACATGCAACAATTTAAAATATTTTACTGAGTTACAGTTCATGTAAGGAAATTAGTCAATTGAAATAAATGCATTAGTCCCTTATCTATTAAATCTTAAATATTAAATATTAAATCTATGGATTTCCCATGACTGGGAATACAGATATGCATCAGTTGGTCACAGATACCTTAAAAAAATAGATAGGGGAGTTGATTGTGACCTGTGGAATGTTGTCCCATTCCTCTTCAATGGGTGTTCGAAGTATCTGGATATTGGCGGGAACTGGAATACACATCAATCCAGAGCATCCCAAACATGCTCAATGGGTGACATGTCTGGTGAGTATGCAGGACATGGAAGAACTGGGACATTTTCAGCCCCCAGGAATTGTGTACAGATCCTTGCGACATGGGGCCATATATTATCATGCTTAAACATGAGCTGATGGCGGTGGATGTATGGCACGACAATAGGCCTCACGGTATCTCTGTACATTCAAATTGCCTTTGATAAAATCCAATTGTGTTCGTTGTCCGTAGCTTATGCCTGCCCATACCATAACCTCACCGCCACCATAGGGCACTCTGTTCACAACGTTGACATCAGCAAACCGCTTGCCCACACGAGCCATCTGCCTGGTACAGTTGAAACCGGGATTCATCCGTTAAGAACACACTTCTCCAGCTTTCCAGTGGCCATCAAAGGTGAGCATTTGCCCACTGAAGTCAGTTACGACGCCGAACTTCAGTCAGGTCAAGACCCTTGTGAGGACGACGAGTGCGCAGATGAGCTTTCCTGAGACTGTTTCTAACAGTTTGTGTAGAACTTATTTGTGCAAACTCAGTTTCATCAGCTGTCCGGTGGCTGGTCTGAGACTATCCCGCAGGTGACAAAGCCAGATGTGAAGGTCCTGGGCTGGTATGGTTACACGTGGTCTGAAGTTGTGATGCCGGTTGGACGTACTGCCAAATTCTCAAAACCAACATTGGAGGTGGCATATGGTAGAGAAATGAAGATTCAATTCTCTGGCAACAACTCTGGTTTCTGACATTCCTGCAGTCAGCATGCCAATTGCATGCTCTCTCAAAACTTAAGACGTCTGTGGCATTGTGTTGTGTGACAAAACTGCACATTTTAGTGGCTTTTTGTTGTCCCAGCACATGTGCACCTGTGTAATGATCCTGCTGTTAAATTAGCTTCTTGATATGCCACACCTTTTTGTGCATATGGAACATTTTGAGGGTCTTTTATTTCATCTCATGAATCATGGGACCAACACTGTACATGTTGTTTCTATTTTTGTTCAGTGTATATAAAATAACACTGAACAAATATGATTTGCTGCAGGTGGGTGTCTGGCAGTGAGTGAAGGCCTGGCTGTAGGTGGAGGTCTAGGTGGAGGTGTTGGTCTGGTCCAGGAGCCCACTGACGAGGTGCAGCTCAGGTTCTTCTACAGCTGTCAGTCGCGCTCCGCCGAGGCCGTCCGAGAGGTCACAGAGTTCGCTAAGAGCATCCCTGGCTTCGTGGGATTGGACCTGAATGATCAGGTGACTCTGCTGAAGTACGGCGTCATCGAGGTGCTCATCATCATGTGGGCTCCGCTCATGAACAAAGATGGTACACTGATCTCCTATGGACAGATTTTCATGACGAGAGAGTTCCTGAAGAGCCTGAGGAAACCCTTCTGTGATATGATGGAACCCAAGTTTGAGTTCTCTGTTAAGTTCAACACCCTGGAGCTGTATGACAGTGATATGGCACTCTTCCTCGCCGTCATCATCCTCAGTGGAGGTTAGTATTGTACTATTATTATCATCATTATATAATGACAACCACCTCAATTGAGGTGGGTGGGGCTTAGCTATCATCCTCAGTGGAGGTGGGTGGGGTTTGCCATCATCCTCAGTGGAGGTGGGTGGGGTTTGCCATCATCCTCAGTGGAGGTGGGTGGGGTTTGCCATCATCCTCAGTGGAGGTGGGTGGGGTGTGCCATCATCCTCAGTGGAGGTGGGTGGGGTTTGCCATCATCCTCAATGGAGGTGGGTGGGGTTTAGTTATCATCCTCAATGGCGGTAGGTGTGGCTTAGCTATCATCCCCAGCAGAGGTTTTGGGGCTTTACAGTCTAGAAAAGTGGTATTCCAATTTTTTAAGTAGGGACCCTATTTTTTCATTCAAATTTCTGGGAAACCCATTTTTTGGCTAGGATTTCTCGCAACCCCATCCCCCCACACCCCAAATCTAATGACACAAACTTAAAAGTTGTACATTTAGATTTTTACATCGACAAATAACCTTAAATTCATTACATTTTGACCATCACACAAGTGGAGTTGGCAGCATACTACATAAGTGGAGTTGGCAGCATTCTACACAAGTGGAGTTGGCAGCATACTACATAAGTGGAGTTGGCAGCATACTACATAAGTGGAGTTGGCAGCATACTACATAAGTGGAGTTGGCAGCATACTACACAAGTGGAGTTGGCAGCATACTACATAAGTGGAGTTGGCAGCATACTACATAAGTGGAGTTGGCAGCATACTACATAAGTGGAGTTGGCAGCATACTACATAAGTGGAGTTGGCAGCATACTACATAAGTGGAGTTGGCAGCATACTACATAAGTGGAGTTGGCAGCATACTACATAAGTGGAGTTGGCAGCATACTACATAAGTGGAGTTGGCAGCATACTACATAAGTGGAGTTGGCAGCATACTACATAAGTGGAGTTGGCAGCATACTACATAAGTGGAGTTGGCAGCATACTACATAAGTGGAGTTGGCAGCATACTACATAAGTGGAGTTGGCAGCATTCTACATAAGTGGAGTTGGCAGCATTCTACATAAGTGGAGTTGGCAGCATACTACATAAGTGGAGTTGGCAGCATTCTACATAAGTGGAGTTGGCAGCATACTACATAAGTGGAGTTGGCAGCATACTACATAAGTGGAGTTGGCAGCATACTACATAAGTAGAGTTGGCAGCATACTACACAAGTGGAGTTGGCAGCATACTACATAAGTGGAGTTGGCAGCATACTACATAAGTGGAGTTGGCAGCATACTACACAAGTGGAGTTGGCAGCATACTACACAAGTGGAGTTGGCAGCATACTACATAAGTGGAGTTGGCAGCATACTACATAAGTAGAGTTGGCAGCATACTACATAAGTGGAGTTGGCAGCATACTACACAAGTGGAGTTGGCAGCATACTACATAAGTAGAGTTGGCAGCATTCTACATAAGTGGAGTTGGCAGCATACTACATAAGTGGAGTTGGCAGCATACTACACAAGTGGAGTTGGCAGCATACTACATAAGTGGAGTTGGCAGCATACTACACAAGTGGAGTTGGCAGCATACTACATAAGTGGAGTTGGCAGCATACTACATAAGTGGAGTTGGCAGCATACTACATAAGTGGAGTTGGCAGCATACTACACAAGTGGAGTTGGCAGCATACTACACAAGTGGAGTTGGCAGCATACTACATAAGTGGAGTTGGCAGCATACTACATAAGTGGAGTTGGCAGCATACTACACAAGTGGAGTTGGCAGCATACTACATAAGTGGAGTTGGCAGCATACTACACAAGTGGAGTTGGCAGCATACTACACAAGTGGAGTTGGCAGCATACTACACAAGTGGAGTTGGCAGCATACTACATAAGTGGAGTTGGCAGCATACTACATAAGTGGAGTTGGCAGCATACTACACAAGTGGAGTTGGCAGCATACTACACAAGTGGAGTTGGCAGCATACTACATAAGTGGAGTTGGCAGCATACTACATAAGTGGAGTTGGCAGCATACTACATAAGTAGAGTTGGCAGCATACTACATAAGTGGAGTTGGCAGCATACTACATAAGTAGAGTTGGCAGCATTCTACATAAGTGGAGTTGGCAGCATACTACATAAGTGGAGTTGGCAGCATACTACATAAGTGGAGTTGGCAGCATACTACATAAGTGGAGTTGGCAGCATACTACACAAGTGGAGTTGGCAGCATACTACACAAGTGGAGTTGGCAGCATACTACACAAGTAGAGTTGGCAGCATACTACATAAGTGGAGTTGGCAGCATACTACATAAGTGGAGTTGGCAGCATACTACATAAGTGGAGTTGGCAGCATACTACATAAGTGGAGTTGGCAGCATTCTACATAAGTGGAGTTGGCAGCATACTACATAAGTGGAGTTGGCAGCATACTACATAAGTGGAGTTGGCAGCATACTACATAAGTGGAGTTGGCAGCATACTACATAAGTGGAGTTGGCAGCATACTACATAAGTGGAGTTGGCAGCATACTACATAAGTGGAGTTGGCAGCATACTACATAAGTGGAGTTGGCAGCATACTACATAAGTAGAGTTGGCAGCATTCTACATAAGTGGAGTTGGCAGCATACTACATAAGTGGAGTTGGCAGCATACTACATAAGTGGAGTTGGCAGCATACTACATAAGTGGAGTTGGCAGCATACTACATAAGTGGAGTTGGCAGCATACTACTCAAGTGGAGTTGGCAGCATACTACACAAGTGGAGTTGGCAGCATACTACACAAGTGGAGTTGGCAGCATACTACACAAGTGGAGTTGGCAGCATACTACACAAGTGGAGTTGGCAGCATACTACATAAGTGGAGTTGGCAGCATACTACATAAGTGGAGTTGGCAGCATACTACATAAGTGGAGTTGGCAGCATACTACATAACTGAAGTGGGCATTATTTTGCATATAGTAAGTGAAGGTGGCAGCATTCTACATAAGTGGATTGAAGTTAGATGGTGCCGACGGAGATGGCAGTATTGCGACTAGCTCTTAGAAAACGTTGCGGTATTAAGTTTTTTATGTACTATTTATACATTAGTAGCTCAGGAAATGTTTTGTGTCATTACATACAGCCGGGAAGAACTATTGGATATTAGAGATCGGCAGTAACTCACCAAAACTACCAGCATAACGACCAGGACTTCCCTGGAGCAGAACCTTTGTACACTCTCCCCAGAGGAATTTAACTTATTCCAGAGGCCGACCCAAAACAGGAGGAGAGGCACTGCAGGCGGCCTGCTGGTTCGACTTTAGAGGCGCGCACACCACACACCGCCTCCGAATATATTACTCGCTAATGTTCATTCTTTGGATAACTAAGTTGATGAGCTTAGAGCAAGGATTACTTTCCAGAGAGACATCGTGGCCTGTAACACATACCTTGTTTCGTGGAAACATGGCTCTCTCGGGATACTCTTTCGGAGTCGGTAAAGCCAGCAGGATTCTCAGTACATCGCGCAGACTGCAATAAATATCTCTCATAGAAGCAGAAGGGCGGAGAGGTGTCTGTCATGATTAATGACATGGTGTAATTCTAGGAACATACAGGAGCTTAAGTAATTTTGTTCACCCGACCTAGAACACCTCACAATTAAATGCCGACCATATTATCTCCCAAGAGAATTATCCTCCGTCATCGCCACGGCCGTTTACATCCCACCTCAAGCTGAAACCTCGACGGCTCTCAAAGAACTTTACTGGATTTTATGCAAACTGGAAACCACATATCCTGAGGCTGCATTTATTGTAGCTGGGGATTTTAACAAAGAAAATCTGAGGACTAGGCTGCCAAAGTTCTATCAACATATTGACTGTCGTACTCAAGCTACTAAGACTCTCAACCATTGCTATTCAAACTTCCGGAATGCTTTCAAGGCCCTCCCTCGCCCTCCTTTCAGCAAATCTGACCACGACTCCATCTTGCTCCTCACGTCCTATAGGCAGAAACACAAACAGGAAGTGCCCGTGCTTTGTACTATTCAACGCTGGTCTGACCAATCGGAATCCACGCTTCAGGACTGTTTTGATCACGTGGACTGGGATATGTTCCGGGTAGCTTGCGAAAATAATTTAGACACATACACGGATACGGTGACTGAGTTCATAAGGTAGTGTATAGGAGATGTAGCACCCACTGTCTATTAAAACCTACTCTAACCAGAAACCGTGGATAGATGGTAGCATTCGTGCAAAACTGATAGTGCGAACCACAGCATTTAACCATGGCAAGTAATATGGCAGAATATAAACAGTGTAGTTATTCACTCCGCAAGACAATCAAACAAGCTAAACGTCAGTATAGAGATAAAGTGGAGTCGCAATTCAACGGCTCAGACACGAGACGTATGTGGCAGGGACTACAGACAATCACGGACTACAAAAGGAAAACCAGCCACGTCGCAGAGACCGACGTCTTGCTTCCGGACAAGCTAAATACATTCTTCTCACGCTTTGAGGATAACAGTGCCACCGACGTGGCCGGCTACCAAGGACTGTGGGCTCTCCTCCGGTTCCAACGTGAGTAAAACATTTAAACGTGTTAACCCTCGCAAGGTTGCTGGCCCAGACAGCATCCCTAGCCGCGTCCTCAGAGCATGTGCAGACCAGCTGGCTGGTGTGTTTACGGGCATATTCAATCTCTCCCTATCCCAGTCTGCTGTCCCCACATGCTTCAAGATGGCCACCATTGTTCCTGTACCCAAGAAGGCAAATGTAACTGAACTTAATGACTATCGCCCCGTAGTACTCACCTCTGTCATCATGAAGTGCTTTGAGAGACTAGTCAAGGATCATATCACCGCTACCTTACCTGCCACCCTAGACCCACTTCAATTTGCTTACCGCCCCAATAGATCCACAGATGATGCAATCACCATTACTCTGCACACTGCCCTATCCCATCTGAAGAGGAATACCTACATTTACATTTAAGTCATTTAGCAGACGCTCTTATCCAGAGCGACTTACAAATTGGAAAGTTCATACATATTCATCCTGGTCCCCCCGTGGGGAATGAACCCACAACCCTGGTGTTGCAAGCGCCATGCTCTACCAACTGAGCCACACGGGACCAGAATGTTGTTTATTGACGATAGCTCAGTATTCAACACCATGGTACCCTATGGTGTTAAATGCAGACGACACAACAGTAGTAGGCTTGATTACCAACGATGAGGAGACAGCCTACAGGGAGGAGGTAAGGGCTCTGGGAGTGTGGTGCCTGGAAAACAACCTCACTCAATGTCAACAAAACAAACGAGATGATTGTGGATTTCAGGAAACAGCAGAGGGTGCACCCCCTATCTACATTGACAGGACTGCAGTGGAGAAGGTGGAAAGCTTCAAGTTCCTTGGCATACACATCACTGAGAAATTGAAATAGACCACCCAGTGAAGAAGGCGCAACAGAGCCTCTTCAACCTCAGGAGGCTAAAGAAATTTGACTTGTCACTTGAAACCTTCACAAATTTTTACAGATGCACAATTGAAAACATCCTGTCGGGCTGTATTACCGCCTGGTACGGCAACAGCACCACCCGCAACCGCAAGGCTCTCCAGAGGGTAGTGCAGTCTGCCCAACCCATTACCGGGGCCAAACTACCCGCCCTACAGGACACCTACAGCACCCGATGTCAAAGGAAGGCCAAAAAGATAATCAAGGACAACCACCCGAGCCACTGCCTGTTCATGCCGCTACCATCCAGAAGGCGAGGTCAGTACAGGTGCATCAAAGCTGGGAGCGAGAGATTGAAAAACAGTTTCTATCTCAAGGCCATCAGACTAGCCAGCTACCACCCGGTTACTGAACCCTGCACCTTAGAGGCTGCTGCCCTATATACATAACCATGGAATCACTGGTCACTTTAATAATGTTTACATACTGCTTTACTCATTTCATATGTATATACTGTATTTTTGTCAATGCCACTCCGACGTTGCTCGTCCTAATATTTATATATTTCTTAATTCCATTATTTTACTTTTAGCTGTGTGTATTGTATGTGAATTGTTATACTACTGCAGTGTTGGAGCTAGGAACACAAGCATTTCGCTACACCCACAATAACATTAGGGTGATATTAGGGTTATATTAGTGTTAGGGTTATATTAGGGTTATATTAGTGTTAGGGTTATATTAGGGTTATATTAGGGTTAGGGTTATGTTAGGGTTATGGTTATATTAGGTTTAGTTTTATATTAGGGTTATGTAAGGGTTATATTAGAGTCAGTGCTTCATTATACACTATAGCCTACTGCTGAGTCACAATCACTACCCCCCGCCCCTCCACCCCTTTCTCTCTCACAGATTATACAACTAACCCAGATCATTTACCTTTAGATTGATCGGTGAGCAGTGGCTTTACTGTTTGATAACACTCCAACCTTGAACTCTCTATCACTCGCTATTTCTCTCCCTCTCTCGCTCTCTATTCATCTATCTATATTGCTCTCTCTATATCGCTCTCTCTATCCCTGAGGGGGAATATGCATTTTTGTGCCCTCTTCACTACTGCCTTGGTGTGTTAGGACCATGATAGTTCCTTAGTGAAGGAACTTGACGCTCTCGACCCGATCCACTACAGCCCTGTCAATGTAAATGGGGGCGTGTTCGGCCCTCCTTTTCCTGTAGTCCACGATCAGCTCCTTTGTCTTACTCACGTTGAGGAAGAGGTTGTTGTCCTGGCACCACACTGCCAGGTCTCTGACCTCCCTATAGGTTGTCTCATCGTTGTCAGTGTTCAGGCCTACCACTATCGTGCCGTCTTCAAACTTATTGATGTGGTTGGAGTCGTGCTTGGCCATGCAGTCGTGGGTGAACAGGAAGTATGGTCAGCGTGGCGGATGTGTTGTTGCCTACCCTCACCACCTGGGGTCGGCCCGTCAGGAAGTCCAGGATCCAGTTGCAGTCCCAGGGTCATTAGCTTCGTGATGAGCTGTAGTCAATGAACAGCATTTCACATAGGTGTTCCTTTTGTCTAGGTGGGAAAGGGCAGGGTGGAGTGCAATATAGTTTGTGTGATCTGTTGAGGCGGAATGCAAATTGGAGTGAGTCTAGGGTTTCCAGGATGATGGTGTTGCTGTGAGCCATGACCAGCCTTTCAAAGCAATTTATGGCTACAGATATGAGTCCTACTGGGTGGAAGTCATTTAGGTAGTTTACCTTGGCGTTCTTGGGTACAGGGACTATGGTGGTCTACTTGAAACATGTAAGTATTACAGATTGGGTCAGGAAGGGGTTGAAAATGTCAGTGAAGACACAGTGAAGAGCGTGATCACACAGTCGTCTAGAACAGCTGGTGCTCTCATGCATGGTTCAGTGTTGCTTGCCTCGAAGCGAGCATATAAGGCACTTAGCTAATCTGGTAGGCTCGTGTCACTGGGCAGCTCACGGCTGGGTTTCCATTTGTAATCCATGATCATTTGTAAGCCCTACCACATCTGACGAGCGCCAGAGGATTCGATCCTGTAGTAGGATTCAATCTTCATCCTGTATTGACGCTTTGTCTGTTTGATGGTACGTCGGAGGGCATAGCGGGATTTCTTATAAGCGTCCGGATTAGTTTTTTGCTCCTTGAATGTGGCAGCCTTTAGCTCCATCACTTATATGCATATTGACTAGAGGGGTTACGGTTAGGGGGGCCAGGTGGGTCTTGTCCACAACAAGACATGTACACTACATGACCAAAAAAAGTATGTGGACACGTGCTCGTCGAATATCTAATTCCAAAATCATGGGCATCAATATGTAGTTGGTCCCCCCTTTGCTGCTATAACAGCCTCCACTCTTCTGGGAAGGCTTTCCACTAGATGTTGGAATATTGCTGCGGGGACTTGCTTCCATTCAGCCACAAGAGCATTAGTGAAGTCGGGCACTGATGTTGAGCGATTAGGCCTGGCTTGCAGTCGGTGTTCCAATTCATCCCAAAGGTGTTTAATGGGATTGAGGTCAGGGCTCTGTGCAAGGACAGTCAAGGTCTTCCACACCGATCTAGACAAACTATTTCTATATGGACCTCTCTTTCTGCATGGGGGCATTGTCATGCTGAAACAGGAAAGGGCCTATGTATTCGGGCAGGTAGCGTTCTGGTATCCGCCAAACCCAGATTAATCCGTCGGACTGCCAGATGGTGAAGAGTGATTCCTTACTCGTGTTTCCATTGTTCCTGAGTCCAGTGGCAGTGAGCTTTGCACCACTCCAGCCGACGCTTGGCATTGCGCATGGTGATCTTAGGCTGCTCGGCCATGGAAACCCATTTCTTGAAGCTCCCGAAGAACAGTTCTTGTGCTGACGTTGCTTCCAGAGGCAGTTTGGAACTCGGTAGTTAGTGTTGCAACCGAGGACAGATGATTTTTATTCGCTACGCGGTCCTGTTTTGTGAGCTTGTGTGGCCTACCACTTCGTGGCTGAGCCATTGTTGCTCCTAGAAGTTTCCACTTTACAATAACAGCACTTACAGTTGACGGAGGCAGCTCTAGCAGGGCAGAAATTTCACAAACTGACTTGTTGGAAAGGAGGTATCCTATGATGGTGCCACATTGAATATCACTGAGGTGGCAGGTAGCCTAGTGGTTAGAGCGTTGGACAAGCAACCGAAAAGTTGCAAGATCGAATCGCCGAGCTGACAAGGTAAAAATCTGTCGTTCTGCCCCTGAACAAGGCAGTTAATCCACTGTTTCTAGGCCGTCATTGAAAATAAGAATTTGTTCTTAACTGACTTGCCTAGGTAATTAAAGGTAAAATACTTTTTTTATAATAAAAAAAAAACTGAGCTCTTCAGTATGGCCATTCTACCTCCAATGTGTCTATGGAGATTGCATGGCTGTGTGCTCGATCTTATACTACTGCACTTTATATACCAGGGTTGGCTGGCCTTCTGTAGTCAATCGTAGGCTCAGTCACTGGTATAATTATATTTACAAAGCCATTTTGGGTTTACTACCATTTTATTTGGGCATTATTTATTGTTCAGAAATGTGGTGGGTACTTCCTTCGTTCCAAATGTCCGAACTGAATTTGGTAAAAGGGATTTTATGTACTCTGCGCCATCGGCTTGGAACGCCTTACAAAATACTTTAAAACTGGAAGAACTTGTCCTGATTGGTGTTTTTAAATCATTGATGAAGGATTTTGAGGCTGATTCTCTGACTTGTCAATGTTTTTAATTTGCTGTTTTCTGATTTTGTTATACTCCTATGAATTCTAAGGTTTTTACTAGATTACCAGTAGTTTGTCATGTCTGTAATTGTGTAATGACTTGGTGCTGCCAATCTTGGCCAGGACACTCTTTAAAAAGAGATTTCAAAACTCAATGAGCCCTTCCTGGTTAAATAAAGGTTAAATAAAAAAATTAAAAAATACACCTCTCAGTAACAGGTGTGGCTGAAATAGCTGAATACACTAATTTGAATGCATTTCCACATACATAGTGTATGTATGGGGGACCATCTTGCCTGGTACTCTACTCTACCCAACACTCCTGGTGCTCTACCCCACAATCCTGGTGCACTGCCCTACCCAACACTCCTGCTATTTTACCCTACACAACACTCCTGGTATTTTACCCTATACAACACTCCTGGTATTTTACCCTATACAACACTCCTGGTATTTTACCCTACACAACACTCCTGGTATTTTACCCTACACAACACTCCTGGCATTTTACCCTACACAACACTCCTGGTATTTTACCCTATACAACACTCCTGGCATTTTACCCTACACAACACTCCTGGTATTTTACCCTATACAACACTCCTGGCATTTTACCCTATACAACACTCCTGCTATTTTACCCTACACAACACTCCTGGTATTTTACCCTATACAACACGCATACAACATACATTTTAGCCAGGCTTAAAATATAATTAAATATAGTTATAGAAAATATAACTAACAGTTATTTAAATCATGACTTTATCAGACACATTCCCCTTTCACACACATATCAACCTCAGCTCTCAGTCCTGCATTAAACAAGTTGTGCTGAAAGCCTCAAGCTGACACATCCTGTGTGTGTGTGTGTGTGTGTGTGTGTGTGTGTGTGTGTGTGTGTGTGTGTGTGTGTGTGTGTGTGTGTGTGTGTGTGTGTGTGTGTGTGTGTGTGTGTGTGTGTGTGTGTGTGTGTGTGTGTGTGTGTGTGTGTAGATCGTCCAGGCCTGCTGAATGTGAAGCCCATTGAGGAGCTACAGGAAACAGTCCTCCACTCTCTGGAGCTCCAACTGAAACTCAACCACCCAGACTCCCTGCAGCTCTTCGCCAAGGTATTATCATGGAGATTTACAGTATACTGTAGAAAATACTCTGATGGGTTCTGAAGATATACTGTAGAATACTCTAACGGGTTCTAATTCTAGTTCTAATACTCTGTTCTGATTCTAGTTCTAATACTAAAATGGAATCTAATTCTAATCTAATGCTCTGTGTTCTGATTCTAGTTCTAATAGTCTAATGGGTTCTAATACTCTGTTTTGATTCTAGTTCTAATAGTCTAATACTAAAATGGATTCTAATTCTAATCTAATGCTCTGTTCTGATTCTAATTCTAATAGTCTAATGGGTTACAAACGGACTATACAGCAACAAGTAGTGAGTGGAATTACAAATAGCACAAATTCAAAAAAGTTAATGGTGAATAAGAGCCCCTCTTCCCAGCTGCCCACTGCACCTAGGCTAGGAAACACTGTCACCACCGATAAATCCACGATATTTGAGAATTTCAATAAGCATTTTTCTACGGCTGGCCATGCCTTCCACCTGGCTACCCCTACCCCGGTCAACTGCCCTGCAACCCCCACAGCAACTCGCCCAAGCCTCCCCCATTTCTCCTTCACCCAAATCCAGATAGCTGATGTTCTGAAAGAGCTGCAAATTCTGAACCTCTACAAATCAGCCGGGCTAGACAATCTTGACCCGCTCTAAAATTATCTGCCGAAATTGTTGCAACCCCTATTACTAGCCTGTTCAACCTCTTTCGTATCGCCTAAGATCCCCAAAGATTGGAAAGCTGCGGCGGTCATCCCCCTCTTCAAAGAGGGAGACACTCTAGACCCAAACTGCTACAGACCTGTATCTATCCTACCCTGCCTTTCTAAGGTTTTCGAAAGCCAAGTTAACAAACAGATCACCGACCATTTCGAATCCCACCGTACGTTCTCCGCTATGCAATCTGGCATCCGAGCTGGTCATGGGTGCACCTCAGCCACGCTCAAGGTCCTAAACGATGTCATAACTTCCATCGATAAGAGACAGCACTGTGCAGCCGTCTTCATCGACCTGGCCAAGGCTTTCGACTCTGTCAATCACGACATTCTTATCGGCAGACTCAACAGCCTTCGTTTCTCAAATGACTGCCTCGCCTGGTTCACCAACTACTTCTCAGATAGAGTTCAGTGTGTCAAATCGGAGGGCCTGTTGTCCGGACCTATGGAATTCTCTATGGGGGTGCCAATTACAATTGCTATATTGTAATTACCTCGGCACTATCACCTATTTTATTGCCATACCTCCCTTATCTTACCTCATTTGCACACACTGTATATATATATATATATATAATTTTTTTCTACTGTATTATTGACTGTATGTATGGTTATTCCATGTGTACCTGTGTTGTATGTGTCGAACTGCTTTGCTTTATCTTGGCCAGGTTGCAAATGAGAACTTGTTCTCAACTAGCTGACCTGGTTAAATAAAGGTTAAAAAAAGGACTATACAGCTACAAGTAGTGAGTGGAGTTACTAACAGACTCTACAACTACAAGTAGTGAGTGGAGTTACTAACAGACTACAACTACAAGTAGTGAGTGGAGTTACTAACAGACTCTACAACTACAAGTAGTGAGTGGAGTTACTAACAGACTCTACAACTACAAGTAGTGAGTGGAGTTACTAACAGACTCTACAACTACAAGTAGTGAGTGGAGTTACTAACAGACTATACAACTACAAGTAGTGAGTGGAGTTACTAACAGACTCTACAACTACAAGTAGTGAGTGGAGTTACTAACAGACTATACAACTACAAGTAGTGAGTGGAGTTACTAACAGACTCTACAACTACAAGTAGTGAGTGGAGTTACTAACAGACTACAACTACAAGTAGTGAGTGGAGTTACTAACAGACTACAACTACAAGTAGTGAGTGGAGTTACTAACAGACTCTACAACTAGAAGTAGTGAGTGGAGTTACTAACAGACTCTACAACTACAAGTAGTGAGTGGAGTTACTAACAGACTATACAACTACAAGTAGTGAGTGGAGTTACTAACATACTATACAACTACAAGTAGTGAGTGGAGTTACTAACAGACTCTACAACTACAAGTAGTGAGTGGAGTTACTAACAGACTCTACAACTACAAGTAGTGAGTGGAGTTACTAACATACTATACAACTACAAGTAGTGAGTGGAGTTACTAACAGACTATACAACTACAAGTAGTGAGTGGAGTTACTAACAGACTCTACAACTACAAGTAGTGAGTGGAGTTACTAACAGACTCTACAACTACAAGTAGTGAGTGGAGTTACTAACAGACTCTACAACTACAAGTAGTGAGTGGAGTTACTAACAGACTATACAACTACAAGTAGTGAGTGGAGTTACTAACAGACTCTACAACTACAAGTAGTGAGTGGAGTTACTAACAGACTACAACTACAAGTAGTGAGTGGAGTTACTAACAGACTACAACTACAAGTAGTGAGTGGAGTTACTAACAGACTCTACAACTACAAGTAGTGAGTGGAGTTACTAACAGACTCTACAACTACAAGTAGTGAGTGGAGTTACTAACAGACTCTACAACTACAAGTAGTGAGTGGAGTTACTAACAGACTATACAACTACAAGTAGTGAGTGGAGTTACTAACAGACTCTACAACTACAAGTAGTGAGTGGAGTTACTAACAGACTACAACTACAAGTAGTGAGTGGAGTTACTAACAGACTATACAACTACAAGTAGTGAGTGGAGTTACTAACAGACTCTACAACTACAAGTAGTGAGTGGAGTTACTAACAGACTATACAACTACAAGTAGTGAGTGGAGTTACTAACAGACTCTACAACTACAAGTAGTGAGTGGAGTTACTAACAGACTATACAACTACAAGTAGTGAGTGGAGTTACTAACAGACTCTACAACTACAAGTAGTGAGTGGAGTTACTAACAGACTCTACAACTACAAGTAGTGAGTGGAGTTACTAACAGACTATACAACTACAAGTAGTGAGTGGAGTTACTAACAGACTCTACAACTACAAGTAGTGAGTGGAGTTACTAACAGACTATACAACTACAAGTAGTGAGTGGAGTTACTAACAGACTCTACAACTACAAGTAGTGAGTGGAGTTACTAACAGACTCTACAACTACAAGTAGTGAGTGGAGTTACTAACAGACTCTACAACTACAAGTAGTGAGTGGAGTTACTAACAGACTCTACAACTACAAGTAGTGAGTGGAGTTACTAACAGACTATACAACTACAAGTAGTGAGTGGAGTTACTAACAGACTATACAACTACAAGTAGTGAGTGGAGTTACTAACAGACTATACAACTACAAGTAGTGAGTGGAGTTACTAACAGACTATACAACTACAAGTAGTGAGTGGAGTTACTAACAGACTATACAACTACAAGTAGTGAGTGGAGTTACTAACAGACTATACAGCTACAAGTAGTGAGTGGAGTTACTAACAGACTATACAACTACAAGTAGTGAGTGGAGTTACTAACAGACTATACAACTACAAGTAGTGAGTGGAGTTACTAACAGACTATCTTTCACTGTGTGTTACGAATCCCTTTGGCCCGGCAGTCTAGGGGGGATGGTAACGAGACCCGTAACATAACTCAGTCAAAGTATAAGTGAAAACGTAACAGTGAGAACGAAAAACCACACAACTAAATTACCGTCAAACACTCATGGTTTATTTGGTAAACACACGGTAAAGGGGGGGGGGGGGGCAGGAAAAGGGGCTGAGCTGGACCCAAGGAAAGAAACAAATAGCCAAAAACACTCCTAGGCTAGACTAGCCTACTTCAATACAGCTAACTAACCACAAATACAGTGGGTGGACCGCCGAGTTCTAACTAGTGTTCTTAGACAAAGTATTCCTACAGGTAGTGTATGCCCATGGGCCACTTGTGTGGAGGTGTGTCTTCTGATTGATGACTGATTGTTGACTGATTGGGGAACGATGATTGCCACCTGTGAGGGGAGAAGGAGAGAAAAGAAATACACACAGGATACACTCACACAGGATACCTGTATCCGTAACACTGTGATTATTATTATTTGACCCTGCTGGTCATCTATGAACATTTGAACATCTTGGCCATGTTCTGTTATAATCTCCACCCGGCACAGCCAGAAGAGGACTGGCCACCCCTCATAGCCTGGTTCCTCTCTAGGTTTATACCTAGGGTTTGGCCTTTCTAGGGAGGTTTTCCTAGCCACCGTGCTTCTACACCTGCATTGCTTGCTGTTTGGGGTTTTAGGCTGGTTTTCTATACAGCACTTTGAGACATCGGCTGATGTAAGAAGGGCTCTATAAATACATTTGATTTGATTTAGTAAACAAGTTAAATGTCTTGTACAGATGAAATATTTTTCTCACACATAGCTTACTTGGACACTGCGTCCCCACATTTCCCACTCTCCCACGTAGAATACCCTGAAGCCACAGGGCTCTTCTCGCAGGCTCTATTTCCCTACGTGGGAGCATTGCGATCCGTAGGTCATGATTTTTGACCTGGTTACATGTACATTGAACAACACAGCAGCTTTTTACTAAAAATCAACAACGAAGTTGTCTCTTTTATAACTGGGGTGAATGGGGAAGAAGAATGTTTGTTTTCCCCAATTTGTGGGCGTGGTCCTTATTATTACGTGAATATACATCGACTTGGATTATGGGTGCTGGAGATACACTACCGGTCAAAAGTTTTAGAACACCTACTCATTCCAGGGTTTTTCTTTATTTTGACTATTTTCTACGTTGTAGAATAATAGTGAAGACATCAAAACTATGAAATAACACATATGGAATAATGTAGTAACCAAAAAAGTTTTAAACAAATCAAAATATATTTTATATTTGAGATTCTTCAAAAAGCCACCCTTTGCCTTGATGACAGCTTTGCACACTCTTGGCATTCTCTCAACCAGTTTCATGAGGTAGTCACCTGGAATGCATTTAAATTAACAGGTGTGCCTTCTTAAAAGTTAATTTGTGTGATTTCTTTCCTTCTTAATGCCAATCAGTTGTGTTGTGACAAGGTAGAATATTTGTATACAGAAGATAGCCCTATTTGGTAAAAGACCAAGTCCATATTATGGCAAGAACAGCTCAAATAAGCAAAGAGAAATGACAGTCCATCATTACTTTAAGACATAAAGGTCCGTCAATTCAGAAAATTTCAAGAACTTTGAAAGTTTCTTCAAGTGCAGTCGCAAAAACCATCAAGCGCTATGATGAATCTGGCTCTCATGAGGACCGCCACAGGAATGGAAGACCCAGAGTTACCTCTGCTACAGAGGATAAGTTCATTAGAGTTAGCAGCCTCAGAAATTGCAGCCCAAATAAATGCTTCACAGGGGTCAAGTAATAGACACATCTCAACATCAACTGTTCAGAGGAGATTGTGTGAATCAGGCCTTCATGGTTGAATTGCTGCAAAGAAACCACTACTAAAGGATACCAATAAGAAGATGAGGCTTGTTTGGGCCAAGAAATACAAGCAATGGACATTAGACCAGTGGACATTTTTCCTTTGGTCTGGAGTCCAAATTGGAGATCTTTGTGAGACGTGGTGTGGGTGAACGGATGATCTCCGCATATGCATATCCCACTGTAAAGCATGGAGGAGGAGGTGTTATGGTGTGGGGGTACTTTGCTGGTAATACTGTCTGTGATGTATTTAGAATTCAAGGCACACTTAACCAGCATGGCTATCACAGCATTCTGCAGTGATATGCCATCCCATCTGGTTTGGCCTTAGTGGAACTATAATTTTCTTTCAACAGGACAATGGCCCAACACACCTCCAGGCTGTGTAAGGGCTATTTTACCAAGAAGGAGAGTGATGGAGTGCTGCATCAGTTGACCTGGCCTCCCCAATCACCCGACCTCAACTAAATTGAGAGTGAAGGAAAATCAGCCAACAAGTGCTCAGCATATGTGGCAACTCCTTCAAGACTGTTGGAAAAGCATTCCAGGTGAAGCTGGTCGAGAGAATGCCAAGAGTGTGCAAAACTGTCAAGGCAAAGAGTAACTATTTGAAGAATCTCAAATATAAAATATATTTTGATTTGTTTAACACTTTTTTTGGTTAATACATGATTCCGTATGTGTTATTTCATAGTTTGATGTCTTCACTATTATTCTACAATGTAGAAAATAGTAAAAATAAAGAAAAACCCTTAAATGAGTAGGTGTTCTAAAACTTTTGACCGGTAGTGTATACTGTAGAATACTCTAATGGGTTCTGGAGATATACTGTAGAATACTCTAATGGATTCTAATTCTAGTTATAATACAATAAAGAGTTCTAAATCTATTCCTGTGGGTATTCCCTTGCTCTCAAATCAACTTCCTGTGTTTGTACATTTGGGATCTGTCTTCTGCCTTTTTTTTTTATGTATTTGATCGTTTTAATTTGTTGACTGTGTATAAAAGGTTCCTAACAAATGAAACATATTATGTATCGTTTAGGTTCTGCAGAAGATGACAGACCTGAGGCAGATAGTAACAGACCACGTGCACCTAATCCAGCTACTGAAGAAGACTGAAGTGGACATGTGTCTCCACCCACTGCTGCAGGAGATCATGAGAGACCTCTACTAGTAGGGTCAATATGAAATGGCACCCTATTCCCTATATAGTGCACTACTTTTACGCACTATATGAAATAGTTTTTCATCCAAGGTAACGGAAAAACACCGGTTCAAAACCGCATATGGATGTGTTAGTCCTATTGATGCCACTGATGAGGCATATTGGGGCGGCAGGTAGCCTAGGGGTTAGAGCATTGGGCCAGTAACCGAAAGGTTGGTGGATCGAATCTCCAAGCTGTCGTTCTGCCCCTGAACAAGGCAGTTAACCTTCATTGTAAATAAAAATGTGTTCTTAACTGACTTGCTTAGTTAAATAAAGGTAAAATAATAAATATTGGAATACTATATTAGGGACTAGTAACTACTAGTCAGAATGAGATGTTAACCTGTCTGACGTTATAGATTCTAAATGGTTCTATTGGCGCTGTTGGAAAGGAAAAGGAAAAAACCACTGTGATTATTATGAGCCATATACTGTAGTTCCACCAATTAATATACGTTATGCTGTATGTAGGTTCATTAGAGTTTATAAACAAAAACTTACATCTATAATATCAAGATGTAACTGTCTTAAAGGTTTATCCCCATAGGACCAGATAGGCTACACTAGGTAACAGGTAGAAGGTCCACCTGTCAGATCTGATCTCAGTTGACTCACCTGCAACATAGAGAGTGGTTTCGATAGGGTTTCTATAGTGCTTATATAGTGTTTCTATAAGGTTTCTATGACGCTTCTATAGTGCTTCTACAGGTTTTCAATGGTGCTTCTATAGGGTTTCTGTAGGGTTTCTATAGGGTTTCTATAGGGTTTATATAGGGTTTATATAGTGCTTCTATAGGGTTTCTAGTGCTTATATAGTGTTTCTATAAGGTTTCTATGACGCTTCTATAGTGCTTCTACAGGGTTTCAATGGTGCTTCTACAGGTTTTCTATAGGGTTTCTATAGGGTTTCTATAGGGTTTTCTATAGGGTTTCTATAGGGTTTCTATAGGGTTTCTATAGTGCTTCTACAGGTTTTCTATAGTGCTTCTATAGGGTTTCTATAGGGTTTCTATAGGGTTTCTATAGGGCTTCTATAGGGTTTCTATAGGGTTTCTATAGGGTTTCTATAGGGTTTCTATAGTGCTTCTACAGGTTTTCTATAGTGCTTCTATAGGGTTTCTATAGGGTTTCTATAGGGTTTCTATAGGGTTTCTATAGGGTTTCTATAGTGCTTCTATAGGGTTTCTATAGGGTTTCTATAGGGTTTATATAGGGTTTATATAGTGCTTCTATAGGGTTTCTAGTGCTTCTATAGGGTTTCTATAGGGTTTCTATAGGGTTTCTATAGGGTTTCTAGTGCTTCTATAGGGTTTCTAGTGCTCCTATAGTGTTTCTATAGGGTTTCTAGTGCTTCTATAGGGTTTCTAGTGCTCCTATAGTGTTTCTATAGGGTTTCTAGTGCTTCTATAGGGTTTCTAGTGCTTCTATAGGGTTTCTATAGGGTTTCTATAGGGTTGCTAGTGCTTCTATAGGTTTTCTATAGGGTTTCTATAGGGTTTCTATAGGGTTTCTAGTGCTTCTATAGGGTTTCTAGTGCTTCTATAGTGCTTCTATAGGGTTTCTATAGGGTTTCTATAGGGTTTCTATAGGGTTTATATAGGGTTTCTAGTGCTTCTATAGGGTTTCTATAGGGTTTCTATAGTGCTTCTATAGGGTTTCTATAGGGTTTCTATAGGGTTTATATAGGGTTTATATAGTGCTTCTATAGGGTTTCTATAGGGTTTCTATAGTGCTTCTATAGGGTTTCTATAGGGTTTATATAGGGTTTATATAGTGCTTCTATAGGGTTGCTAGTGTTTCTATAGTGCTTCTATAGGGTTTCTAGTGTTTCTATAGGGTTTCTAGTGCTTCTATAGGGTTTCTATAGGGGTTCTAGTGCTTCTAGAGGGTTTATACAGGGTCTCTAGTGCTTCTATAGGGTTTATATAGGGTTTATAGTGCTTCTAGAGGGTTTATAGTGCTTCTAGAGGGTTTCTAGTGCTTCTAGAGGGTTTCTATAGGGTTTCTAGTGCTTCTAGAGGGTTTCTAGTGCTTCTAGAGGGTTTCTATAGTGTGTCTAAAGGGTTACTATAGTGTGTCTATAGGGTTTCTATAGTGTGTCTATAGGGTTTCTATAGTGTGTCTATAGGGTTACTATAGTGTGTCTATAGGGTTACTATAGTCTGTCTATAGGGTTTCTATAGTGTGTCTATAGGGTTTCTATAGTGTGTCTATAGGGTTACTATAGCGTGTGAGCTCATTATGTAAGATAAATATACTATATTGTGCTTCATATGATATTTTGAATAATTTGCCAGCTGTAATTTGTATTTTGGATACAATGAATGTGTGAAATAAAAGCCATATAAATAAATACATATTTTTGTACATGCGTAGATGGATAAATAAATACAAAATCTCAGAGTAAAACACCTTAGTTTAAAATGCTGTACTTGTTGTATTTCAAATACAGTATTTTTCAGATTTTTATGTTGATGTTATTTGCTACTATTTTTTGTTGTTGAAACAGACATTTTTATTTTCAAAGTGCAAATGGACTGGTTTTTGCATTAAAAAAAACTGTTTTAGACTCTTGAAACTTGTCAAAATATGTAAATAAATATTTTCTATTTATCTCTTTTTCATAATTTATTAATCACCATTATGTCTGGAGAAAAATATTTTAAAAGATGTAACCAGATTTTTAGCAGACAAACATGATATCAGGAGAATTTTGTTATCATGCTAACATCAGGTGAGCCATAATGGCTTCCCACTATGTGTTATCATGCTACATCTAAACCCTAACTGCTTCCTGCCATGTTGTAGAGCTGGAAGTGTTCGTGCAGTCTAAACACGCAAAGCTATTTTACAGCCATGACATCAGCTCTATAACGTGTCTCCCCATGACACACCCTGTTGTGTTACAACGTTACTGAACTCTGCTGAACTAGACACAAGATAAACATCTCATGGCTTCAATATGATTTCCAGCTGCAGACAGAGCAGTCAGGCTTTCACACAATCATTTCTAAATCTAGCACACAGATTTCACACATTTTATTCGGTACATTTCCGAAGCCACTGTATATAATTAAATATTATATTATCTTGCCTACTGGATATATTTTATATTATCTAGCCTACTGGATATATATTATCCAGCCTACTGCATATATTATATTATCTAGCCTACTGGATATATATTATATTATCTAGCCTACTCCATATATATTATTATATATTATATTATGATATATTATCTATCCTACTGGATATATATTATATTATCTAGCCTACTGGCTATATATTACGATATATTATATTATCTAGCCTACTGGATATATGTTATGACATATATTATCCAGCATACTGGATATATATTATGATATATTATATTATCCAGCCTACTGGATATATATTGTGACATTATATTATCTAGCCTACTCCATATATATTATATTATCCAGCCTATTGCATTTATATTATGATATATTATATTATCTAGCCTACTGCATATATGTTATGATATATTATGTTATCCAGCCTACTGGATATATATTATGATAATATATAATCTAGCCTACTGGATATATATTATGATATATTATCTAGCCTACTGCAAGATGAGACCCAGGCATCTCTCCATAGGTCCTAAAAAATAAAGTGTACTTGGCAGGTGGGTATTCTGGAAGGCAGCCTGATGCTGTTCCTATGATGCCGATGATTAAATGTGTTATTTATGTCTTGTCAGCATATCCTCACTTTGTTAGTGTCCAGTCTCAGCTGACTTAGCCCTGCCAAGATTTTGCAGTATTTCTGGAAACTCATTTTCAAAAGTATATTTTCCCTCTCCTGAAACCCCCTTAAAGGAACATGTCCAAATATAGCACTCTGGATAAGGAAGTCAATGTTAATGTTTGTATTGGCAAGCACCATGCTCTACCAGCTGAGCTACAGAGGACCATGCTCTACTAACTGAACAACAGAGGACCATGCTCTACTATCTGAGCTACAGAGGACCATGCTCTACCAGCTGAGCTACAGAGGACCATGCTCTACTAACTGAGCTACAGAGGACCATGCTCTACTATCTGAGCTACAGAGGACCATGCTCTACCAGCTGAGCTACAGAGGACCATGCTCTACTATCTGAGCTACAGAGGACCATGCTCTACTATCTGAGCTACAGAGGACCATGCTCTACTAACTGAGCTACAGAGGACCATGCTCTACTATCTGAGCTACAGAGGACAATGCTCTACTAACTGAGCTACAGAGGACCATGCTCTACTAACTGAGCTACAGAGGACCATGCTCTACTAACTGAACTACAGAGGACCATGCTCTACTAACTGAGCTACAAAGGACCATGCTCTACTAACTGAGCTACAGAGGACCATGCTCTACTATCTGAGCTACAGAGGACTATGCTCTACTAACTGAGCTACAAAGGACCATGCTCTACTAACTGAACAACAGAGGACCATGCTCTACTAACTGAACAACAGAGGACCATGCTCTACTATCTGAGCTACAGAGGACTATGCTCTACCAGCTGAGCTACAGAGGACCATGCTCTACTATCTGAGCTACAGAGGACCATGCTCTACTAACTGAGCTACAAAGGACCATGCTCTACTAACTGAGCTACAGAGGGCCATGCTCTACTAACTGAGCTACAGAGGACCATGCTCTACTATCTGAGCTACAGAGGACCATGCTCTACTAACTGAACTACAGAGGACCACAGAGCACACAGAGAAAGTGGGAGGTTTGCAATAATCAGATTTCACACTACATTAAAATGAGTCATGTGGGGGTGTGACAGGTTCAACCATGCTGCTGACGACTTCCCCTTCAGTCATTCACTGGTAACAAAGGCTTCAACCTGATTAGTGTTTAGTGTCTGACACCCTGCAAGAAGAGATAGATTATTAGTCAGTCAGACATGAGACGTTTCATAACATTCACAATAAACCACTTTCTTTCATTCGGTGCTTAAGTATATAATATCTCTCTGTGAACTTCTGGTATTTTTCCATTTTACTTTACACACAGATCATAGCCATTCTACAGACTTACAAATTAAGAGCTTGAAAATCTTCAAATGTTCAGTCTCCACATGTAGAACACAGTACAAACTGTTGTCCAGAGAACTTAGTCAACAAAAATCCCCAAAGTCAAATTAGACAATCAAAGTAAAGATTTAATAACATGCTCAAGCATGCCTCTGTTTTATTACACTATGAAACATATTTTCTGAGACAAGCATTCTGTGAAGATCTAAAGAAAAGGGAAAGGGTTCTCAGTGTGAGACTGTGTGAGTTGAGAAAGAGTTTCTTCTTGGCCACACATTGTGAAACCCGTCCCAGAGAGCTGTCCGCCCACCTAGAACTCTCAGCAGTGGAACTCTCACTTGAACTCTCAGCAGTGGAACTCACACTACATTCTAAAACTCTCAGCAGTGGATCTAAATAGGGCTATATTCAATCCGTAGCAAGGAAGATCCGCGCTGTAGCGTGATTGAAATTTAAAGGCAATGTTACCACGTTCGCAGAGACTGCATTCAGGGTAAACGCTGAATATGTTGTATTGAATAAATTATCAATTGTTTTAGGAATTTAGACTGTTGTTGTCATTAATTTCCACTGACTGGAGAAATGAACAAATCAAGAGCTTTTTCCCACTTTAAATTAATGTTGAATATCAGTCATACGAATTGTACAGTGCTTAGCTGTGTCTGAGCTGTGGCCTTGATGCCAGAACATCCATGTTCCAAAACACCTTGTTCCTCATTCTGACTCCAGTGTGAATTCACATAACTGTTCCAAAACACCAGAGAATCTTGTCCTTCATTCTGACTCCAGTGTGGATCCTCCCCACAGCCCATTGGCTCAGAATAACACTTTGTATGTAGGAGGTATAAAACGTGGGCTGATTTCCCAGATACAGATTAAGCCTAGTCCTGGACTAAAACGTGTGTTCAATGAGAATATCAATGGAGAATGTGTTTTAATCCAGGACTAGTCTTAATCTGTGTCTGGGCAAATGGCCCGGGTGTTCGGGCTTGGTTTCAACAATAGACATATTCACATAAATACATACAAACTAATATACAATATATATTCACATATTCCAACCCAGTCGGATTAGTAGTTACAACCAACCCTAACCCTAATAAAAGTGTTGCCAGTAAATAAACTGTATTGTGACTAAACATCAAACATGACACACAATATGAGGAGACAGGGGAGAGGAGAATCTTGACTTTTGTCCCAGTAATCTTTGCTCTGTAGCCTGAGCAATGAGGGCATGCCTTCCTTTCTGTTGACTCCACTGCCACGTGACCACGATGCAGTCTTCGGTAATATTATGATGCATCAAATGCTGATGGGTAGGTTAGGGTTAGGGTCAGGTTAGGGTTAGGTCACTGGTGCTGGTTAGGGTCAAGTTAGGGTTAGGATCAGGTCACTGGTGCTGATGCTGGTTTTGAAAGAAGGGATTCAGAGTCAGTGCAAACCTTTGCTCCGTCCATGGCTGAAATGTTTCCATGTGTGGAAGTTTCCTTCAGGATGATGACTGGACCACTGGAGTATTTACTAATCATCATACTAACCTACGCTACTCTAAACATCAACATTAATCAGTGTTGAGGAAGCTACTCTAAACATCAACATTAGTCAGTGTTGGGGAAGCTACTCTAAACATCAACATTAATCAGTGTTGAGGAAGCTACTCTAAACATCAACATTAATCAGTGTTGGGGAAGCTACTCTAAACATCAACATTAATCAGTGTTGGGGAAGCTACTCTAAACATCAACATTAATCAGTGTTGGGGAAGCTACTCTAAACATCAACATTAATCAGTGTTGAGGAAGCTACTCTAAACATCAACATTAGTCAGTGTTGGGGAAGCTACTCTAAACATCAACATTAATCAGTGTTGGGGAAGCTACTCTAAACATCAACATGAATCAGTGTTGAGGAAGCTACTCTAAACATCAACATTAATCAGTGTTGGGGAAGCTACTCTAAACATCAACATGAATCAGTGTTGGGGAAGCTACTCTAAACATCAACATTAATCAGTGTTGAGGAAGCTACTCTAAACATCAACATTAGTCAGTGTTGGGGAAGCTACTCTAAACATCAACATTAATCAGTGTTGGGGAAGCTACTCTAAACATCAACATTAATCAGTGTTGGGGAAGCTACTCTAAACATCAACATCAACCAATGTTGGGGAAGCTACTCTAAAAAGATAGATTACCAAGATACCAATTACTTCACACTAGAAGAAGTTAATCTACACTAAAGCTCCCCTTAAGTATAGTTTAGTTCACTAAAGTTACTTTAAAAAAGTAGTTCACTACATACAAACTACTTGGTGAAAAAGTAGCATATGTAAATCTGAACTGTCATGGACTACAAATGGCAAGAACAGTTTACTCTGGAGTCAGATGTTAACATAATGTGTGTTTTAGCCTATTACACACAAAAACTATGTTTCAATGTGAGAATAAGGCAGGTCTGATGCTGATAAACTCTGAAACATTAGTACACATCATAGTCTGAAGATGTTGACCTTAAACAATTGTAAGCCTACTAATTGAGTGTGATCGAGGTTGTAGAATAGATAGTACACTGGCTTTCTGACCCTAACAGGCATTAACATGACAAACATCCCCTCTTACTGGTTGGAAATCTTTATTACACTCAGTGTGGCTAGGACCGAAGTGTAATATACCAGTGTGTTCCGACGGAAGGAATTCGTGTAACACTCATTGAACAGCGTGTGTTCCACATTACGGTTTGTTCTAGTAATGTAACGCATCCATACAAGAGGAGAAGCAAATAACATATGTGTTGTCAGATACGTCCATACTTAACGCCATGATGGATGCGGTGTTCCAGGCACCCAAACGGCGGCCCAGAGTGTATGAGGCGTACGACGCCCCGTTTCCTGTCCCTCTTGCTGCGGTGGATGCGAGGCTGCAGCAGACCATAATCTACAGAGCAGATATGGTCAACCAGCATGTCGTTGTCAGGGACCCTGAACACATACAAGCTCTCTACGGCAAGGTGTGTAGCAGCCAGCAGGCTCTGTTGATTAAACACAGTTGTTTAGCTAAATATTCAATAAACATTCACTGTTGAGAGGAGCCTACTAACGTTAGTATGATGAAGCTAGCTACTAACGTTAGTATGATGAAGCTAGCTACTAGTCCCTCACTACTTCAGTAACTAGCCATAGTAAAATACTTCGTTCTGTTCCAAGATTATGGAGCTGCGCATTTTGACGTTGTCATTTTTTTTTTAAATCAAGGGTTACTTTGGTAAAGGCATCTTGTCAAGAAGCAGACCAGACCACAGTATCTCACACCAATGGGAAAGTGAGTATTCACCAGGCTTGTCTATAATTGCATTGGTCAACAGTGTTGTAGAACTGGCCCATCTTAACGTGTCCTCCCTCTGTCTCTGTAGAGTTTGGTGAGAGAGTTCTACCCGTCATCTCCCTGTTCAAGTAAGTCGCTGTTGATAGAGCAGGACTAGATGGCTACAGCAGTCGACACAAACAGTAGTAGCTTTCATTTGAATGTTCTGAAGGTACACTAAATATACAGCAGTATGTGTATACCCCTTCAAATTATTGGATTCTTCTATTTTAGCCACACCCGTTGCTGACTGGTGTATGTTATGACAGAGTACAGTAGAATATACAGTACAATGGAATAGAATGGTAAAACAAGAAGCCACATTCTGATACATGTCAAATGTTTTGAGTTGATAGAGTTGACCAGAGGAAGCATGGCAGGAAACAGCAGCATGTTATTTAACAAACTAGCTAGCAGAGTAAACCCTCAGTCTGACCTCTGATCTGTGTTTTAGTTCCAGCATCATGGCCTTGCAGATCTCACTCCTCTCCTCCCTCTACATTTTAGTCATTTAGCAGACACTCACACACAGCAACTTAGTGCATTCATCTTATGATACACTATACAGTTGAATTCGGAAGTTTACAATCACCTTAGCCAAATACATGTATTATTATTATTTTTAAATATTTTTTATATATTAATTTTACCCCCTTTTCTCCCCAATTTCATGGGATCCAATTGTTAGTAATTACTATCTTGTCTCATCGCTACAACTCCCGTACGGGCTCGGGAGAGACGAAGGTCAAAAGCCATGCGTCTTCCGAAACACAACTCAACCAAGCCGCACTGCTTCTTAACACAGCGCGCCTCCAACCAGGAAGCCAGCCGCACCAATGTGTCGGAGGAAACACCGTGCACCTGGCTGCCTTGGTTAGCGCGCACTGCGCCCGGCCCGCCACAGGAGTCGCTGGTGCGCGATGAGACAAGGATATCCCTACCGGCCAAACCCTCCCTAACCCGGACGACGCTAGGCCAATTGTGCGTCGCCCCACGGACCTCCCGGTCGCGGCCGTAGACCACCACGTAGACCACTGGTGGCCCCAGCCAAATACATTTAAACTCAGTTTTTCACTATTCCTAAGATTAATCCTGGTAAAAATTCCCGGTCTTAGGTCAGTTAGGATCACCACTTTATTTTAAGAATGTGAAATGTCAGAATAATAGTAGAGAATGATTTATTTCTGCTTTTATTTCTTTCATCACATTCCCAGTGGGTAAGAAGTTTACATACACACAATTAGTATTTGGTAGCATTGCCTTTAAATAGTTTAACTTGGGTCAAACGTTTCGGGTAGCCTTCCACAAGCTTCCCACAATAAGTTGGGTGAATTTTGGCCCATACCTTCTGACAGAGCTGGTGTAACTGAGTCAGGTTTGTAGGCCTCCTTGCTGGCACACACTTTTTCAGTTCTGCCCACAAATTTTCTATAGGATTGAGGTCAGGGCTTTGTGATGGCCACTCCAATACCTTGACTTTGTTGTCCTTAAGCCATTTTGCCACAAGTTTGGAAGTATGCTTGGGGTCATTGTCCATTTGGAAGACCCATTTGTGACCAAGCTTTAACTTCCTGACTGATGTCTTGAGATGTTGCTTCAATATATCCACATCAGTTTCCTGCCTCATGATGCCATTTATTTTGTGAAGTGCACCAGTCCCTCCTGCAGTAAAGCACCCCCATAACATGATGCTGCCACCCCCGTGCTTCACGGTTAGGATGGTGTTCTTTGGCTTGCAAGTCTCCCCCTTTTTCCTCCAAACTTAATGATGGTCATTATGGCCAAACGGTTCTATTTTTGTTTCATCAGACCAGAGGACATTTGTCCAAAAAGTACCCTCTTTGTCCCCATGTGTAGTTGCAAACCGTAGTCTGGCTTTTTTATGGCGGTTTTGGAGCAGTGGCTTCTTCCTTGCTGAGCGGTCTTTCAGGTTATGTCGATATAGGACTCGTTTTACTGTGGATATAGATACATTTGTACCTGTTTCGTGCAGCATCTTCACAAGGTCCTTTGCTGCTGTTCTGGGATTGATTTGCACTTTTCGCACAAAAGTACTTTCATCTCTAGGAGACAGAACGCGTCTCCTTCCTGAGCGGTATGATGGCTGCGTGGTCCCATGGTGTTTATACTTGCGTACTATTGTTTGTACAAATTAATGTGGTACCTTCAGGCATTTGGAAATTGCTTCCAAGGATGAACCAGACTTGTGGAGGTCTTGGCTGATTTCTTTTGATTTTCCCATGATATCAAGCAAAGAGGCACTGGGTTTGAAGGTAGGCCTTGAAATACATCCACAGGTACACCTCCAATTGACTCAAATGATGTAAATTAGCCTATCAGAAGCTTCTAAAGCCATGACATCATGTTCTGGAATTTTCCAAGCTGCGTAAAGGCACAGTCAACTTAGTGTATGTAAACTTCTGACCCACTGGAATTGTGATACAGTGAAATAATCTGTCTGTAAACAATTGTTGGAACGATTACTTGTCATGCACAAAGTAGATGTCCTAAACGACTTGCCAAAACTTTAGATTGTTAACAAGAAATTTGTGGCGCGGTTGAAAAACAAGTTTTAATGACTCCAACCTAAGTGTATGTAAACTTCCGACTTCAACTCTATATACAAAAGTATGTGGACACCCCTTTGAATTATTGGACTCTGCTATTTCAGCCACATCTGTTGCTGACAATGGTCCGTACAGAAGAGCTCAGTGACTTTCAACGTGACAGTCATAGGATGCCACCTTTCCAACAAGTCAGTTTGTCACATTTCTGTCCTGCTAGAGCTGCACCGTTCAACTGTAAGTGCTGTTATTGTGAAGTGGAAATGTCTAGGAGCAACAACGGCTCAGCCAAGAAGTGGTAGGCCACACAAGCTCACAGAACGGGACCTCGGAGTGCTGAAATGTGTAAAAATCGTCTGTCTTCTGTTGCAACACTCACTACTGAGTTCTAAACTGCCTCTGGTAGCAAGTCAGCACAAGAACTGTCTGGAGCTTCATGAAATGGGTTTCCATGGCCGAGCAGCATCACACAAACCTAAGATCACCATGCGCAATGCCAAGCGTCGGCTGGAGTGGTGTAAAGCTCACCGCCATTGGACTCTGGAGCAGTGGAAACACGTTCTCTGGAGTGATGAATCACGCTTCACCATCTGGCAGTCCAATGGATGAATCTGGGTTTGGCGGATGCCCGGAGAACACTACCTGCCCGAATGCATAGTGCCAACTGTAAAGTTTGATGGAGAAATAATGGTCTGGGGCTGTTTTTCATAGTTTGGGCTAGGCCCTTTAGTTCCAGTGAAGGAACAGCAAAGGGGGGGGAACAACTCCATATTAATGCCCATGATTTTGGAATGAGATGTTTGACAAGCAGGTGTCCACTTACTTTTGATCATGTAGTGTATTGCTGTCTACCAGTTACACAGCATGAGTCTACCTGTCTCCTCTCTCCCAGGTACCAGAAGCATTTGAGCTGGGCACGGGACGTACTCCTAGCTCAAGGATTGGAGGAGGAGGTTGTCAATCAGATGCTGCAGAGACTTTGTCAGCCAATGGAGCCAGAGCTCAGAGAGGAAAATGGAAATGATGACTGCCCAGCCAGCCCTCACAGGAGTGAGGAAACAGGGGCAGGTAAACCCCAGGACATGGCCTCAGAGCAGGCAGGGACAGGGAGACAGCAGGGCCAGGCATCAGACTCTTGGAGCCCAGAGGATCAGGGGGAGCAGGACAGTCAGTGTTCCCAAGCTAAGAGGCCTAGGAGTGAAGGAGATGGTCGGTTCGACCCACTGTCTGAGCTTTACACCCAGGAGCCCCAGCAGATAGACCCAGCGGCCCTGGCTACGGTCCGGTGCCCCAGGCATGATGACTGGCTGGTTGACTGTGGCTGTCGCCTGGAGGACAGCGTGCTGGAGACCCTCACCCTGCAGAGAGACAGACAGACAGAGGCAGGCCGACAGGGGGCAGACCGTGGGTATGAGTATGTACTGGTGATGGAGGAGGAAGAGGAGAATAGTGTTGTCAAGGTACAGTGTATTTATCACGACAAAACATTTAACACATTTTCTTACAAGTTGTTCCTGACCAGGTGGCCCAACCAGGAAAACCTCTGGGTCCTAGTTGTAGTCAGGAGTTTGTCCTGGTCAGGTCTTTTGGTCAGGAATAACCCTGGTCTGACTCGTTATTCATTGTGATGGTCTGTATAAACTAGAACCTTGTGTTCTGTGTAGCCTAGGCCTATGGTGTCAGACCTTGCTGACAGTGTTCTTATTGACATGTAATTTAATAATAATATAACTGATGTGTTTTGGGAACTTTTATATATATATATATATATAAATGTAATTATTATTCGTTGTTTCTTTTTTTTTTACCCCTTTTTCTCCCCAATTTCGTGATATCCAATTGGTAGTTACAATCCTGTCTCATTGCTGCAACTCCCCAACGGGCTCCGGAGAGGCGAAGGTCAAGTCATGCGTCCTCCGAAACGTGACCCGCCAAGCCGCGCTGCTTAACACCCGCTCGCTTAACCCGGAAGCCAGCCGCACCAATGTGTTGGAGGAAACACTGTTCAACTGATGACTGAAGTCAGCTTGTAAGGACCCGGCCCGCCACAAGGAGTCGCTAGAGTGCGATGGGCCAAGGGAAGCCCCCCCGCCAAACACTCCCCTAACCCATGACGATGCTGGGCCAATTGTGGGCCGTCCAATGGGACTCCCGGTCCTGGCGGGCAGTGAAGCCTCAACACTGCGATGTGTCGGAGGCCCTGGGATCATGTTTCTAACTGATGTGTTCTGGGATCATGTGTCTGGGATCATGTGTCTGGGATCATGTGTCTGGGATCATGTGTCTGGGATCATGTGTCAATCTGATGTTTTGTGGTTCTGTGTGTTCCAGCAGGGCAGAGCAGGGCCAGGGATGACAGTGAGGAGAGTGTGTAGAGTCAACCCCTTCAGGCTGCTAGAGTACCTTCAACTGACTCTGGAGGAGGTAAGACACCATCCACTCTGCTCTTCTCTGTATTCTTCTCTACTCTAGTTGTCCTGAACCGTAGTTTGGCTGTGATAGAGGGAATCAATAACATGTTAATAAGGATTCTATTGTCACAGCTGGATCTGATGATGATGATGAGGAGGAGTTGTGTTATTGAAACATGTTTGTGTCAGTCCTAGGACCAACCCTCAGTCCTCATGACTCTGGAATAATCAACAGCTCAGCTCTGACACTCCAGCAGAATACATGGTTTTCTTTTTTCTGATGGGGTCTGCTGGTGTGAGGTCTGCTGGGGTCTGCTGGTGTGAGGTCTGCTGGGGTCTGCTGGTGTGAGGTCTGATGGGGTCTGCTGGTGTGAGGTCTGATGGGGTCTGCTGGTGTGAGGTCTGATGGGGTCTGCTGGTGTGAGGTCTGATGGGGTCTGCTGGTGTGAGGTCTGATGGGGTCTGCTGGTGTGAGGTCTGATGGGGTCTGCTGGTGTGAGGTCTGATGGGGTCTGCTGGTGTGAGGTCTGATGGGGTCTGCTGATGGCGTGAGGTCTGATGGGGTCTGCTGATGGCGTGGGGTCTGCTGGGGTGGTGGTCTGCTGATGGGGTCTGCTGATGGCGTGAGGTCTGATGGGGTCTGCTGGTGTGGGGTCTGCTGGTGTGGGGTCTGCTGGTGTGGGGTCTGCTGGTGTGGGGTCTGCTGGTGTGGGGTCTGCTGATGGGGTTTGCTGATGGCGTGAGGTCTGATGGGGTCTGCTGATGGCGTGAGGTCTGATGGGGTCTGCTGGTGTGAGGGGTGAGGTTTGCTGGTGTGAGGTTTGCTGGTGTGAGGGGTGAGGTTTGCTGGTGTGAGGGGTGAGGTTTGCTGATGGGGTTTGCTGGTGTGGGGTCGTCTGATGGGGTTCACTGTCCTCACAACCCTCCCTGTCCTCACAACCCTCCCTGTCCTCACAACCCTCCCTCCCTGTCCACTGTCCCCACAACCCTCCCTGTCCTCACAACCCTCCCTCCCTGTCCACTGTCCCCACAACCCTCCCTGTCCACTGTCCCCACAACCCTCCCTGTCCACTGTCCCCACAACCCTCCCTGTCCACTGTCCCCACAACCCTTCCTGTCCTCACAACCCTCCCTTGTCCTCACAACCCTCCCTTGTCCTCACCACCACCCTCCCTTGTCCTCACCACCACCCTCCCTTGTCCTCACCACCACCCTCCCTTGTCCTCACCACCACCCTCCCTTGTCCTCTGTCCCCACCACCCTCCCTGTCCTGATGACACCTCCACTAGTACCACCAATACTGTGCACTAGAGTGCCATTATCTAGGGTGTTGTAAAGCAACCTTTTATGAGCCAAGATCACTTTCTGACTAAAAATGCAGGCCGAGATCTACTGCTCAAACTTTTTTTTAATGACTTTAAAAAATCGTAAGCTTTTGCAACATTAACCTATTAAAAAGTACTATAGCAATGAGGTTTGTGCAGTAGGCTGTAGGCCCAATACATTATCACTGCATATTGGCTATGCTTGAATTGCCCTGCCAATGTTGTTCTTCACCAACCATTTTAAAATTATATTTCAACACGTGAGGTATACAGTGCATTCGGAAAGTATTCAGACCCCTTGACTTTGCCACATTTTGTTACATTACAGCCTTATTCTAAAATTGATTAAATCGTTTATTTCCCTCATCAAATCTACACACAATACACCATAATGACAAAACAAAAACAGATTATTAGAAATGTTAGCAAATTTATAAAAAATAAACAGAAGTATCACATTTACAGAAGAATAATTCAGACCCTTTACTCAGTACTTTGTTGATGCACCTTTGACAGTGATTACAGCATCAAGTCTTCTTGGGTATGACGCTACAAGCTAAGCACACCTGTATTTGGGGAGTTTCTCCTATTCTTCTCTGCAGATCCTCTCAAGCTCTATAGGTTGTATGGGGAGCGTTGCTGCACAGCTATTTTTAGGTCTTTCCAGAGATGTTCAATCGGGTTCAAGTCCGGGCTCTGGCTGGGCCACTCAAGAACATTCAGAGACTTGTCCCGAAGCCTTTCCTGCGTTGTTGCTTGTGTGCTTAGTCGTTGTCCTGTTGGAAGGAGAACCTTCGTCCCAGTCTGAGGTCCTGAGCATTCTGGAGCAGGTTTTCATCAAGGATCTCTCTGTACTTTGCTCCGTTCATCTTTCCCTCGATCCTGACTAGTCTCTCAGTCCCTGCCGCTGAAAAACATCCCCACAGCATGATGCTGCCACCACCATGCTTCAACATAGGGATGGTGCCAGGTTTCCTTCAGACGTGACACTTGGCATTCAGGCCAATCTTGTTTTCATCAGACCAGAGAATCTTGTTTCTCATGGTCAGAGTCCTTTAGATGCCTTTTGGCAAACGCCAAGCGGGCTGTCATGTGCGTTTTTGCTGAGGAGTGGCTTCCGTCTGGACACACTATCATAAAGGCCTGGTTGTTGGTGCTGCAGAGATGGTTGTCCTTCTGGAAGGTTCTCCCATCTCCAGAGAAACTCTGGAGCTCTGTCAGAGTGACCATCGGGTTCTTGGTCACCTCCCTGACCAAGGCCCTTCTCCCCCGATTGCTGTTTACCCGGGCGGCCAGCTCTAGCCAGAGTCTTGGTGGTTCCGAACTTCTTCCATTTAAGAATGATGGAGGCCACTGTGTTCTTGCTTCAATGCTGCAGAAATGTCTTGGTACCCTTCCCCAGATCTGTGCCTCGACACAATTCTGTCTCGGAGCTGTACGCACAATTCCTTCGACCTCATGGCTTGGTTTTTGCTCTGACATGCACGGTCAACTGTGGGACCTTATATAGACAGGTGTGTGCCTTTCCAAATCATATCCAATCAGTTGAATTTACCACAGGTGGACTCCAATCAAGTTGTAGAAACATCTCAAGGATCTTCAATGGAAACAGGATGCACCTGAGCTGAATTTCGAGGCTCAAAGCAAAGGGTCCATATACTTATGTAAATATGATATTTCTCTTTTTTGTTAATACATTTGCAAACATTTCTAAAAACCTGTTTTTGCTTTGTCATTATGGGGTATTGTGTGTAGATTGATGACGGGAATTTAAAAAAATAAATAATAATTTTAGAATAAGGCTGCAACGTAACAAAATGTGGAGAAAAGGAAGGTGTCTGAATACTTTTCGAATGCATTGTACGTTAGAGGCTCAGTAATCGAGGAAGACACTGATTTCACCAGAGGCACCAATCTCATCATGACCTGCTGCTGATATCTCTAAATTACATCAGGAGGTGCTGATATCTCTAAATTACCTCCATTACATCAGGAGGTGCTGATATCTCTAAATTACCTCCATTACATCAGGAGGTGCTGATATTTCTAAATTACCTCCATTACATCAGGAGGTGTAGTTGACTATCAACTTCGCTGTGGGATCGTGGAAGCTGCAGGTGATCTGAGCTATTTGATAGGCTAGCGGTAGGCCTATAAGTGCACTTGATTTGCTCTCCAGGCCTGCCCGGTAGGGGGAGTTTGTACCTTCAGACACATGAAATGGTTCAAAATCGGAACACTTTGACTACCTGGTGCGCAGGCCAGCTGAATCAAGTGCACCTACCGCTACCAGACAGAGCTAAACAAAATAGGAATGCAAGGCTTTATCATTGGGCTTTTTACAGAAATGTTTGGCAATCTACTAGGAAAGGCTTGGCGATAGACCAGTCGATCACGATTGACTGGTTGGTGACCACTGATCTATGGGATAGATGCCATTTTAGACTTTAGGAGTAGGCTCCTCCCTCTAAGACTGCACTGTATTTCTCTTTTTCTGATCTTTTGAACATTATTTTCTTCTTTCAGGCTTTCTTCTTGGTCTATGCATTAGGATGCCTTTCAGTTTACTACAATGAGGTAAGAAGCTACAGTCTTATAAACATATACGTCTTATTAACTAAAGCCTTTGCTGTTATGGTGCATGTTTGTTTAGTGCGAGTCTTGCTTATTCTGACTTCCTCTTCAGGAACCATTATCGGTGCTCCAGCTGTGGGAGATGTTCCGGTCGGTCCAACCCCACTTTGAGACGGCATACATGGCCTACCATTACTTCCGCAGCAGGGGGTGGGTGCCCAAGCCTGGGGTGAAGTACGGGACTGACCTCAGTGAGTTAATAATTCATTAATTGTAGGCTGTTCTAGTGCCCTTGCCAATTCATTGATATATATGTATGCGTATATATGTATGTATGTATATTCACACTACCTTTCAAAAGTTTGGTGTCACTTAGAAATAGTTTTTGAAAGAAAAGCAAAAAAATTTCTCCATCAAATTGATGAGAAATACAGTGTAGACATTGTTAATCTTGTAAATGACTGTTGTAGCTGGAAACGGCAGATTGGCCACCTACCTTACCAAGGCCCTTCTCCCCCGATTGTTCAGTTTGGCCGGGCAGCCAGCTCTAAAAAGAAAATAAAAAAAAGTGTCTCTGCCTTCTCATTTTTTATTTAAAAAAAATTAATCCAAGAGGTACTATATTGTGATGACCTCTGCACAGGGGGAAGCCATGGAGCTTCCTGCAACTCTCCTGCAATTGTTGGGCTCAAGGGCTTTGACACCTCATTCCACACCACGCTGCTAACTGTAGTTGTGTCTGGATGTGTTCTGTAAGCTTGGTAGCCTTAATTTAGGATCCAGTTCTTGTAAATTAAAATAGATTGTTGTGATGTCTTTTTCTTCTTGGCTTTAAAAGTAGCTTCAGGCTAAACATTACTCACTCAGTTTCAGGTTGGTTGGTATTTTCAGTTTCTGTTTCTTTTGCTGGTTGTGGGTTTGCCAGAGCATTTGCTGTATAGTCCTTGGGAATAAGAATCCTGTATATGTCCTACATGCATTTCGCTACATTTCACTAATAACATCTGCTAAACATGTGTATGTGACAAATAAAATTTGATTTTAACTCTAAATCTATCTTTTTGTAAAAACATGGTGAAAAATTAAGTGGCTCATCTGCTCATGATCTCTTTTTTTTTTTTATGGGTTGACTGTGAATGTTTGCAGTATAGACCTCGTTTCACTGTTAGTTTAATGGGTTGACTGTGAATGTTTGCAGTATAGACCTTGTTTCACTGTTAGTTTAATGGGTTGACTGTGATCCTTCAACCATAAAACACTGGACACTCAGATGTGTTGATTCTTGATGCTGATAATTCTTAGTCTGATAATTACTAGTCTTATTGTCTTGTACCGTATGTTCTCTTCCATGCAGTGCTTTACCGAAAAGGACCACCTTTCTACCATGCAAGGTTTGTATGAATTACAGTACATTTACATTGAGATCCACTAATTGTTTAAATAGTGTTTATGTGAAATATTTATCTCCATCCCACTCCCTGTAGTTACTCTGTGGTGGTGGAGAAGGTAGACCAGCCATGTAGGGGAG
This sequence comes from Salvelinus alpinus, assembly GCF_045679555.1. NCBI lineage: Eukaryota > Metazoa > Chordata > Actinopteri > Salmoniformes > Salmonidae > Salvelinus > Salvelinus alpinus. The sequence continues at coordinate 58,326,799 of NC_092097.1, forward strand.
GGGCTCTCCGTCCATTCAGCTGGAGGTCTCTGGCTGCTCTCAGCAGGATTACCGGCAACGTTTCCAAGGTAACACCTTACTACCTGGGTCCAGTCCACCATAGAATTACAATGTTATTTCTAATTTAATTATTTGTATACACCCCTACTTAGTCTTGGGGCATATTCATGGCGGTATCTTCCCTTAATACTTCCCTTAATACAATAACATATACATTCTCATAACTAGGTAACTATAAGTCAACCGTATGGTAATTCCAGGAGTTGAAGCTGTGCTACCTCATCTACCCATTTCACCTGACAGATACCTCTGACTGTTGTACACATAAATAAGATGTAGAAATACACTGAGTGGACAAAACATGAAGAAAACCTTTCTAATATTGAGTTGTATTATAGTTAGTATATGCAGTGTGTAGTATATATTATGGTAAGTATATGGAGTGTGTAGTATATATTATGGTAAGTATATGGAGTGTGTAGGATGTTAGCTCCTGAGATGCTGACCTGTAATAACCACTGTGATTATTATTTGACCCTGCTGGTCATTTATGAACATTTGAACATCTTGGCCATGTTCTGTTATAATCTCCACCTGGCACAGCCAGAAGAGGACTGGCCACCCCTCATAGCCTGGTTCCTCTCTAGGTTTCTTCCTAGGTTTTGGCCTTTCTAGGGAGTTTTTCCTAGCCACCGTGCTTCTACACCTGCATTGCTTGCTGTTTGGGGTTTTAGGCTGGTTTTCTATACAGCACTTTGTGACATCAGCTGATGTAAGCAGGGCTTTATAAATACATTTGATTGAAATTTGATGTAGTCTATGTAGTAGTTAGTATATGTAGTGTATAGTATATATTATTGTAAGTATGTAGGATGTAGTCAATGTATTATGTATATGTAATGTGTAGTATATAGTCTAGGTAGTAGTTAGTATATGTAATGTGTAGTATATAGTCTATGTTGTTCTGGGATTGATTTGCACTTTTCGCACCAAAGTACGTTCATCTCTAGGAGACAGAACGCGTCTCCTTCCTGAGCGGTATGACGGCTGCCTGGTCCCATGGTGTTTATACTTGCGTACTATTGTTTGTACAGATGAACGTGGTACCCTCAGTAGTTATAGTAGTAGACTATTTCCTACACACTACATATGTAGTAGTTAGTAAGTGTCGTGTGTGTGTATGGTAAGTACAGTATATGTAATCTGTAGTAGTTAGTATATGTAAGATGTAGTCAATGTAGTAGTTAGTATGTTTAGTGTGTATATAGTATGGTAAGTACAGTATATGTAGTGTGTACTCTAGTAGTTAGTATGTGTAGTGTATATAGTATGGTAAGTACAGTATATGTAGTGTGTACTCTGTAGTAGTTAGTATGTGTAGTGTATATAGTATGGTAAGTACAGTATATGTAGTGTGTACTCTGTAGTAGTTAGTATGGGTAGTGTATATAGTATGGTAAGTACAGTACATGTAGTGTGTACTCTGTAGTAGTTAGTATATGTAGTATAGTAAGTATGTGTAGTGGAGTGCTGGGTAGGCATGGTGTTGGCCAGGTCAATGAGGCTGCTAACTCATCGTCACTAACACCTTGTTCCAGCAGAAGAACAAATACAAGGCAACATGGATGCCCCCACGCTCCAAACACTGGCCCCTGATTGACTACGTCATAGTGAAACTTTCTGACACTAATGACATCCTGCTGATAAGTGCCATGAGGGGTGCAGGATGCTGGACAGATCACCGTATGATACTGGCTAAACTACAAGTGAAAATACGCCCCCCCCCAAAAATACAAATCCAAAACCAGATCCTGATGAGGTGGGCTGACCACTTTGAAGCACTACTCAATCAGCGCTCTCCTACAGACTCCTCCATCCTGGAAGAACTGCCTGTCTGTCCACCCATTCAAGACCTCAACCATTCGCCAACCTTCCAAGAGGTGTTATCAGCTATCCGTTCCCTCAAGATCAACAAGACTCCTGGCGCTGACAGCATCCCAGCAGAGCTACTTAAGAAGGGAGGTTACTTCTGCACCAGAACCTTCCACCAGTACATCACTGAGGTTTGGGACCGGGAGATCATCCCCCAACATTGCAAACATTGTCACCATCTGTGAGAACAAGGGTGACAAGTCCATCTGCGGCAAAGTCATGGCCAAGGTGATGCTACACAGGCTGGTGAACAACATCACAGAGGAACTGCTGCCAGAGTCACAATGTGGCTCCAGAAAGAACAGGAGCCCGGTCGACATGATATTCACGGCAGGACAACTCCAGGAGAAGTGCCGTGAACAACATCAGGACCTTTTCATGGCCTTCGCCGACCTCTCCAAGGCCTTCGCCGACCTCTCCAAGGCCTTCGCCGACCTCTCCAAGGCCTTCGCCGACCGCTCCAAGGCCTTCGCCGACCTCTCCAAGGCCTTCGCCGACCGCTCCAAGGCCTTCGTCGACCGCTCCAAGGCCTTCGACACTGTGAGCAGGGAACTACTATGGGGCATTCTACTCACATTTGGCTGTCCAGACAAATTTGTCAACATCCTTTGCCAGTTCCATGATGAGATAATGGCTTGGGTGGCCATAGGAAGGCAGGAGTCAGTGCCCTTTGGAGTAAGCAGGGGTGTGTGCTGATGCTGGTACTGCTTAACATCTTCCTCCTATGTGTCACCCAGCGGTCTGCAGGGGAGGGCAGGCTACATCTTGGCCAGTAATCTGTGCTACATCTTGGCCGGCGGTCTGTAGGGGGGGAGATGAAGCTCTACAAGGAACAGCTAAAAACGTTGCTGAAGAAGTGCAACATCAAACCCACAGACCTGGAGGATGCTGCTGCCGACCGTTCCACCTGACGGCAGCTCTTCCAGAGCGGTGTACAGAGGTGGGAGGAGGAGAGGAGCACAGAGACAGAAAAACAACTCGGGAGACATGCAACCATGCCTGCCCCCGCCAACACAGACTGCATATGCCCCACCTGCAATACATTTTGTGGTTCTCGGATTGGACTCTACAGTCACCAAAGAATTCACCGTTAACTCAGAAGTGGAAGTCATCATCGAATATGATGGACAACCATAAACATATACTACACACTACATATACTATACAGTATGGTATGTATATGTAGTGTGTAGGCTGTGTTGTGGATATGTGATGGGATGTTTATATGATGTAATGTTGTATCTTTAGCTCGTTCAGTACAAACATACTTCACTGTTTTAACTTTTGTTTTATATGTAATGTGGGTGCTTTGGTGTGTTTGGGCCCCAGGAAGAGTAGCTGCTGCCTTGGTAGGAACTAATGGGGATCCATAATAAACCCCAGGAAGAGTAGCTGCTGCCTTGGCAGGAACTAATGGGGATCCATAATAAACCCCAGGAAGAGTAGCTGCTGCCTTGGCAGGAACTAATGGGGATCCATAATAAATACAAATGTAGTAGTTTAGTATATGTAGTGTGTAGTATGTAGTCTATGTAGTAGTTAGTATATGTAATGTATATAGTATGGTAAGTACAGTATATGTAGTATAGTTAGTATATTCAGTGTGTAGTATATAGTCTACAGTTGAAGTCGGACGTTTACATACACCTTAGCCAAATACATTTAAACTCAGTTTTTCACAATTCCTGACATTTAATCCTAGTAAAAATGATCTGTCTTAGGTCAGTTAGGATCACCACTTTATTGTAAGAATGTGAAATGTCAGAATAATAGTAGAAAATTGTTTATTTCAGCTTTTATTTCTTTCATCACATTCCCAGTGTGTCAGAAGTTTACATACACTCAATTAGTATTTGGTAGCATTGCCTTTAAATTGTTTAACTTGGGTCAAATGTTTCGGGTAGCCTTCCACAAGCTTCCCACAATAAGTTGGGGGAATTTTGGCCCATTCCTCCTGATAGAGCTGGTGTAACTGAGTCAGGTTTGTAGGCCTCCTTGCTTGCACACACTTTTTCAGTTCTGCCCACAAATGTTCTATTCGGGATTGAGGTCAGGGCTTTGTGGTGCCCCTCCAATACCTTGACGTTGTTGTCCTTAAGCCATTTTGCCACAACTTTGGAAGTATGCTTGGGGTCATTGTCCATTTGGAAGACCCATTTGCAACCAAGCTTTAACTTCCTGACTGATGTCTTGAGATGTTGCTTCAATATATCCACATAATTTCCCTGCCTCATGATGCCATCTATTTTGTGAAGTGCACCAGTCCTTCCTGCAGCAAAGCACCCCCACAACATGATGCTGCCACCCCCGTGCTTCACGGTTGGGATGGTGTTCTTTGTCTTGCAAGCGTCCCCCTTTTTCCTCTAAACATAACGATGGTCATTATGGCCAAACAGTTCTATTTTTGTTTCATCAGACCAGAGGACATTTCTCCAAAAAGTACAATCTTTGTCTCCATGTGCAGTTGCAAACCGTAGTCTGGCTTTTTTATGGCGGTTTTGGAGCAGTGGCTTCTTCCTTGCGGAGCGGCCTTTCAGGTTATGCCGATATAGGACTTGTTTTACTGTGGATATAGATACTTTTGTACCTGTTTCGTCCAGCATCTTCACAAGGTCCTTTGCTGCTGTTCTGGGATTGATTTGCACTTTTCGCACCAAAATACGTTCATCTCTATACAGAACGCGTCTCCTTCCTGAGTGGTATGACGGCTGCGTGGTCCCATGGTGTTTATACTTGCGTACTATTGTTTGTACAGATGAACGTGGTACCTTCAGGGGTTTGAAAATTACTCCCAAGGATGAACCAAACTTGTGGAGGTCTACAAAATCGCTCTCCAACTTGTAAGTCGCTCTGGATAAGAGCGTCTGCTAAATGACTTAAATGTAAATGTACAATTTTTTTCTGCGGTCTTAGCTGATTTCTTTTGATTTTCCCATGATGTCAAGCAAAGAGGTGCTGAGTTTGAAGGTAGGCCTTGAAATACATCCACAGGTACAACTCTAATTTACTCAACTGATGTCAATTAGCCCATCAGAAGCTTCTAAAGCCATGACAATTTTCTGGAATTTTCCAAGCTGTTTTAAAGGCACAGTCAACTTAGTGTATGTAAACTTCCGACTTCCAACTATACATGTCAGTCTCTCATGGCTCAAAGTAGAGGAGAGATTGACCTCATAACAACTTGTTTCTGTGAGAAGTATTGACATGCTGAATGCACCAAGCTGTCTATTTAAACGACTAGCACACAGCTCAAACACCCATGCATTAACTGGGCTATCTGCATTGTCCCGCCACCCACCACCCGCCAACCCCTCTTTTACGCTACTGCTACTCTGTTCATCATATATGCATAGTCACTTTAACCATATCTACATGTACATACTACCTCAATCAGCCTGACTAACCGGTGTCTGTAGCCTCGCTACTTTTATAGCCTCGCTACTGTATATAGCCTGTCTTTTTACTGTTTTATTTCTTTACTTACCTATTGTTCACCTAATACCTTTTTTGCACTATTGGTTAGAGCCTGTAAGTAAACATTTCACTGTAAGATCTACACTTGTTGTATTCGGCACACGTGACAAACTTTGATTTGACAATGCCAGGTCTCTGACTTCCTCCCTATAGGTTGTCTCATCTGTAAACTTAATGATGGTGTTGGAGTCGGGCTTGGCCACGCAGTCGTGGGTGAACAGGGAATACAGGAGGAGACTAAGCACGCACCCTTGAGGGGCCGCCGTGTTGGGGGTCAGCGTGGCAGATGTGTTACCTACCCTTACTACCTGGGGGCAGCCCGTGGGCTCTATGGTGTTGAAAGCTGAGCTGTAGTCAATGAACAGCATCCTCACGTAGGTGTTCCTTTTGTCCAGGTGGGAAAGGGCAGTGTGGAGTGCAATAGAGATTGCGCCATCTGTGGATCTGTTGGGGCGGTATGCAAATTGGGGTGGTTCTAGAGTTTCTGGGATGGTGGTGTTGATGTGAGCCATGACCAACCTTTCCAAGCACTTCATGGCTGCAGTCATTTAGGCAGGTTACCTTGGTGTTCTTGGGCACAGGGACTATGGTTGTCTGCTTGAAACATGAAGGTATTAGAGACTGGGTCAGGGAGAGGTTGAAAAAGTCAGGGAAGACACTTGCCAGTTGGTCAGCGCATGCTCTGAGAACACATCCTGGTAATCCGTCTACCCCTGCGGCCTTGTGAATGTTGACCTGTTTAAATGTCTTACTTACATCGGCTACAGTAAAACTGTAACTTAAAGCTGGTACAGCCTTAGTGTTTACAGTAAAACTGTAACTTAAAGCGGGTACAGCCTTAGTGTTTACAGTAAAACTGTAACTTAAAGCGGGTACAGCCTCAGTGTTTACAGTAAACGCACGCTGGAAGTTGCACAGAATTTTCACAACGTTCAAGTTTGCGCTCAGCAGATCTGAAATTTGCTCTGTCCCGAAAATAATTTGAAGGAACGTTGAGCACTACATCCAATGGATTTGGATACTGCTTTAGTGCTGATTTCTGCACTATTAGTAAAGATGTGATCAATACATTGTGGATGATTCCTGTCTGTGTGTTGTATTCTAGGACTTGATGCTGTGCTACGTCATCTACCCATCTCACCTGACAGAGGAACAGCTCTCCTCTCCAGACTGTCTCTGCAGGGTCACAGTTCAGGTACGACTTCCGCCTAACCCTTTCTCTGCTAACCCTTTCTCTGTTAACCCTTTCTCTGACCTCTAACGAGTCTCCCTCCCGGATCCGGGATCCTCCTCATCAAAAAAGCTGACTAGCATAGCCTAGCCTAACGTGACAGGGATATCATATAATATAATTTCATGAAATCACAAGTCCAATACAGCAAATGAAAGATAAACATCTTGTGAATCCAGCCATCATTTCCGATTTTTAAAATGTTTTACAGCAAACACAATATATATTTATATTAGCTCACCACAATAGCCAAACACACAACGCCATGTTTTCACCATGTTTCCACTGCATAGGTAGCTTTCACAAAACCCACAAATAGAGAAAATTAATCACTAACCTTGAACAACTTCATCAGATGACAGTCTTATAACATCATGTTATACAATACATTTATATTTTGTTCGAAAATGTGCATATTTAGAGCTACAAATCCTGGTTTTACATTGTGAATACGTAGCCATAATGCACAAAATTGCCCGGATATATTTTGGACAGTCACGTTATCTAACCAAAGAACTCATCATAAACTTTACTAAAAAATACATGTTGTACAGCAAATGAAAGATACACTGGTTCTTAATGCAACCGCTGTGTTAGATTTTTTAAAATAACTTTAGTACAACATACAGCATGCAATATTGTGAGACAGCGCTCACATATTCTCCGCCTTGTTGGAGCCAACATTTACCACAAAAATACGAAATAACATCATAAATATTCTCTTACTTTTGATGATCTTCCATCAGAATGTTGTGCAAGGAGTCCTAGTTCCAGAATAAATCGTTGTTTGGTTTTAGAATGTCCATTTCTTCTGTCGAATTAGCAACTTTGGCTAGCCATGTGGAGCTCACGTGTCCAAGAAATCGTTGTGCCTGGAACGAAAAATTCCAAAATTCCCAATAAACGTAGAATAAACTGGTCAAACTCGGTTGAAAATCCTACTTTATGATGTTTTTCTCATATGTATCCAATAAAATCAGAGCCGGAGCATTTCGTCGTGTATACGTAACGCATTTCAGAAGACAATGTGGAGTTCCCCTGTGCGCCGTTGAAAACTGACTAAAGAGCGGACTTGTCACTCCAAAAGCTCTCATTCGGCCTCACATCAAGCTAGACACCCCATTCAACCTTCTACAGCCTGTTGACATCTAGTGGAATGCGTATGAAGTGCATACAGATCCATAAATAGAAGCCAGTTGAATAGGCAGGCCCTGACACAGAGCCTCATTTTCAGAATTTTCACTTCCTGTATGGAAGTTTGCTGCCAAATGAGTTCTGTTTTACTCACAGATATAATTCAAACAGTTTTAGAAACTTCAGAGCGTTTTCTATCCAATGGTAATAATAATATGCATATTGTATGATCTAGAACAGAGTACGAGGCCGTTTAATTTGGGCGCGATTTTTTTCCCCAAAGTGAAAACAGCACCCCCTATTAACAAGAAGTTAACCCTTTCTCTGTTAACCCTTTCTCTGTTAACCCTTTCTCTGTTAACCCTTTCTCTGTTAACCCTTTCTCTGTTTTTTTCCCCTCTACCTGTCATCTCTCTAACCTCTTTCTCTCTAATCTGTTGTTCTTTAGGAGATTATTTTAAGCAGATGGATATCATCACGAGAGCGGACAGAGACGGACGACATATGATTATTATTTTTTGTCTGCTGTGTAAATATACAGCTCCTTCAGAAAGTATTCACACCCTTTGACTTTTTCCACATTTTGTTGTTACAGCCTGAACTTAAAAATGGATAACATTTCGATTTTGTGTCCCTGGCCTTAACACAATACCCCATAATGTCAAAGTGGAATTATGTTTTTTTAATAAAAATGGAAATGTCTTGAGTCAGTAAGTATTCAACCTCTTTGTTATGGCGATCCTGAATCGTTTCAGAAGTACACATTTTGCTTAACAAGTCACATAAGTTGCATGGACTCTGTGTGCAACATGATTTTTGAATGACTACGTCATCTCTGTACTACACATGCAATTATCTGTAAGGTCCCTCAGTCGAGCAGTGAATTTCAAGTACAGATTCAACCACAAAGACCAGGAAGGTTTTTCAATGCCTCGCAAAGAAGGGCGCTTATTGGTAGATGTGTAATAAAAAATAAATTTTAAAAGCAGACATTGAATATCCCTTTGAGCATGGTGAAGTTATTAATTACACTTTGGATGGTGTATCAATACACCCAGTACCTACAAAGATACAGGCGTCCTTCCTAAGTCAGTTGCCGGAGAGGAAGGAAACCGCTCAAGGATTTCACCATGAGGCCAATGGTGATTTTAAAACTGTTTAATGGCTGTTTGTGGCAAGTCCAACACAACACATCACTGAGTACTACTCTTCATATGTTCACGCATGGTAGTGGCTGCATCATGTTATGGGTATGCTTGCCATCGGCAAGGACCAGGGACTTTTCTAGGGAAAAAAAGAAACAATAGAGCTAAGTACAGGCAACATCCTAGAGGAAAACCTGGTTCTGCCTGCATCCTAGAGGAAAACCTGGTTCTGCCTGCATCCTAGAGGAAAACCTGGTTCTGCCTGCATCCTAGAGGAAAACCTGGTTCTGCCTGCATCCTAGAGGAAAACCTGGTTCTGCCTGCATCCTAGAGGGAAACCTGGTTATGCCTGCTTCCTAGAGGGAAACCTGGTTCAGTCTGCTTCCTAGAGGGAAACCTGGTTCAGTCTGCTTCCTAGAGGGAAACCTGGTTCAGTCTGCTTCCTAGAGGGAAACCTGGTTCAGTCTGCTTCCTAGAGGGAAACCTGGTTCAGTCTGCTTCCTAGAGGGAAACCTGGTTCAGTCTGCTTCCTAGAGGGAAACCTGGTTCAGTCTGCTTCCTAGAGGGAAACCTGGTTCAGTCTGCTTCCTAGAGGGAAACCTGGTTCAGTCTGCATCCTAGAGGGAAACCTGGTTCAGTCTGCTTTCTAACACATACTGAGAGACAAATTCACCTTTCAGCAGGACAATAACCTAAAAAGGAGAAATATACACTGGAGTTGTTTACCAAGACGACATTGAATGTTCTTGAGTGGCCTAGTTACAGTTTTGACATAAATCAGCTTGACAATCTATGGCAAGACTTGAAAATGGCTATCTAGCAATGATCAACAACACACTTGGCACAGCTTGAAGAATTCTAAGAAGAATATTGTGCAAATATCGTACTATCCAGGTGTGCAAAGCTCTTAGACTTACCCAGAAAGACTCACAGCTGCAATCGCTGCCAATGGTGATTCTAACATGTAGTGACTCAGGGAGCTGAATACTTATGTAAATGAGATTTCAGTATTTCATTTTCAATAAATTGGCAAAAATGTCTAAACATGTTTTCACTTTGTCACTATGGGGTATTGTGTGAAGATGGGTGAGAAAATAATTATTGAATTCAGGCAAACACAATAAAATATGGAATAAGTCGAGGGGTATGAATACTTTCTGAAGGCATTCCATCCATTTGGTTTTCAGTGGAATTTAGTTTTGTTCCTTAACATGTGAAAGTATCAATAAACATTTGTTTTTGAACATGCTTTTGAACAGAACTTTTTCTGTTTGATTGAAGTGAAAGTAAAAATCCAGATTGATTAAAAATATGATTATAATTTGTCTTGTTTTAATCAAGTAGCTCTGTGTGTAATATATCAAATGTATTTATATAGCCCTTCTTACATCAGCTGATATCTCAAAGTGCTGTACAGAAACCCAGCCTAAAACCCCAAACCGCAAGCAATGCAGGTGTAGAAGCACGGTGGCTAGGAAAAACTCCCTAGAAAGGCCAAAACCTAGGAAAAAACCTAGAGAGGAACCAGGCTATGAGGGGTGGCCAGTCCTCTTCTGGCTGTGCCAGGTGGAGATTATAACAGAACATGGCCAAGATGTTCAAATGTTCATAAATGACCAGCATGGTCAAATAATAATAATCACAGTAGTTGTCGAGGGTGCAGCAAGTCAGCACCTCAGGAGTAAATGTCAGTTGGCCTTTCATAGCCGATCATTAAGAGTATCTCTACCGCTCCTGCGGTCTCTAGAGAGTTGAAAACAGCAGGTCTGGGACAGGTAGCACGTCCAGTGAACAGGTCAGGGTTCCATAGCCGCAGGCAGAACAGTTGAAACTGGAGCAGCAGCACGGCCAGGTGGACTGGGGACAGCAAGGAGTCATCATGCCAGGTCCTAGGGATACATACTTAAATTCACACAGGACACCGGATAAGACAGGAGAAGTACTCCAGATATAACAAACTGACCCTAGCCCCCCGACATAAACTACTGGAGGCTGAGACAGGAGGGGTCAGGAGACACTGTGGCCCCATCCGATGATACCCCCGGACAGGGCCAAACAGGAAGGATATAACCCCACCCACTTTGCCAAAGCACAGCCCCCACACCACTAGAGGGATATCTTCAACCAGAAACTTACCATCCTGAGACAAGGCCGAGTTCAGCCCACAAAGATCTCCACCACAGCACAACCCAAGGGGGTCATTTATGAACATTTGAACATCTTGGCCATGTTCTGTTATAATCTCCACCCATAATCTCCATATAATTTGTCTTGTGTTAATCAATTAGCTCTGTGTGTAAAGTGATGGTTTCTAGAGGAGACCTGGATAATTCCCAGTGTCAGTATCCCAGTGTTCTAGTGTAGAAAGACAACATGGCCTCACAGTCAAATCACATTTTATTTGTCACATTCTTTGTAAACAACAGGTGTAGACTAACAGTGAAATGCTTACTTATGGGCCCTTTCCAACAATGAAAGGGAGAGAAACATTATAGAAAGATAACATGAGGAATAAATACACAATGAGTAACGATAACTTGGCTATATAAATCTTTTTCCCAATGCAGTTAAGCCAAAACCACACCCCGTTATTCAGAGAGGAGTTCTACAACGCTTTGAGCGCTCTCCAAGTCCGGAAGTGAATATCACGTAGCGTGAAATTTCAGTCACTGATTAATAACATTTGCCTTTGTATTTCAAGATTGAAAAATATAACAATGTCGTGGACCGAGCTAGCTGTTAACATCCCTTAACGCTCAGACAGATTCAATGGCTGGAGCATAGTGTATTCCACTGAATGATTAGCTAATAAATATTTGAGAAATTATGAATAATAAGCATATGCTTTTACCTGATAATAGACTACTAATGATAAGATAACAACTTCAAATACCGACCTAGTAACAGTAGTCTCGGTTAACTTAGCTGACCTTTAATACAGGGAATTCAGCAGAGTTCTCTGAGACATTTTTACAACTTATTGAAACTCTGTAAATAAATACATGGGCAAATGTTACCAAACATGATAATAGGCTTGCATTACTGTAGGCAGCTAACTGTTAAATGACACTTTCCATCCTCACCTTGGAAGGTCTCTGCGCTGATCACCTGAGAGTGAGACAACGCTAGCTAGCCAATTGGAGCGTAGTAGAACGCCCCTCTGAATAACGGGGCGTGGTTTTGGCTTAACTGTGTTGGGACGCTGGCTGTATACATGGGGTACCAGTATGTGCAGGGGTACAAGGTAATTGAGGTAGATGTGTACATCTAACTAGGAATAAAGTGACCGATAGGAAACCGTACCAGCAGCTTATGGGCGTCAGGTAGCGTAGCGGTTAAGAGCATTGAGCCAGTAACTGAAAGGTCACTTTGAATCTCCGAGCAAACTAAGTGAAAAACCTGTCTGTGCCCTTGAGCAAGGTACTTAACCCCAATTGCTCCTGTAAGTCACTCTGGACAAAAATGTAAAATGAGTCAAAGTTAGTGCAAAAAGGATCAATGCAGATAGTCTGGGTAGCTATTGGTTAACTATTTAACTAACTATTTAGCAGTGTTATGGCTTTGGGGTAGAAGCTGTTCAGGGTCCTGTTGGTTCCAGACTTGGTGCGTTTGTACTGCTTGCCATGTGTTAGCAGAGAGAACAGTCTATGACTTGGGTGGCTGGAGTCTTTGACAATTTTTAAGGCCTTTCTTTGACACCACCTGGTATAGAAGTCCTGAATGTAGAGGCCTTCACGGGTCCAAAAAGTTGGACCCGTTCCAAAATGGATCTGGGGCTTTCTTGTCTGGAACCAGTATGCATAAATTAGTTTATATGTTTAAATATTGAGACCGGTTCCGAACGGACCCGAGAACAACTAGACCCGTTCCATATAGACCTAGTCAGATCCAGACCAGGGCTGATCCGAGTGAGGGAGCAGCAGAAAAGTACATTTTTAAGCTATTAACCTCAAAGTATTTTTTAAGATGGTCATACCATGGATCATTTGGCTATTTGATTTGGAATTTTAGGACCCCTGTATAATAAATAAATAAAAATTGATAGAACATTGAATTTAGCCTTTACTACTATAACCAATAGAAACACACTGAATAACACATTCAGACATCTCAAAACAGACAGTCCCCCCAAAAATCATAGGTTTTGAAGTGTGTCCTATATCTAGGAGATATAAGAAAGCTCAGGAAATATTTTAGTTTTTTGGACACATATTTAACCCTTTTTTTTGTTGATGCAAAACTACCTCCATACTTCTATTAATAAAAAAAAAACTGGTCCCGAGTTACCTTCAGAAGAGTCCCATGACTCTTGTGGGGGTCGTAGAGCAAAACGGAGATAGTGTTTGTGAGAATCTCCCGTTTCCATAGTGGGGTCATATTATACTGAACAAAAATATAAATGTAAGGTGCTGGTCCCATGTTTCATGAGCTGATATAAAAGATCCCAATTTTTTTTTCCATATGCACAAAAAGCTTATTTCTCAATTTTGTGCACATATTTGTTTACATCCCTGTTCGTGAACATTTCTCCTTTGCCAAGATAATCCATCCACCTGACAGGTGTGGCATATCAAGAAGATGATTAAAGAAAATGATCATTACACAGGTGCACCTTGTGCTGGGGACAATAAAAGGCCACTCTAAAATGTGCAGTTTTGTCAAACGACACAATGCCACAGATGTCTCAAGCGTGCAATTGACATGCTGACTGCAGGAATGTCAACCAGAGCTGTTGCCATAGAACTGAATGTTAATTTCCCTACCATAAGCCACCTCTGACGTTGTTTTAGAGAATTTGGCAGTACGTTCAACAGGCATCACAACCACAGACCACGTGTAACCATACCACGCCGGCCCAGGACCTCCACATCCAATTTCTTCACTTGCGTGATCGTCTGAGACTAGCCACCCGGACAGCTGATGAAACTGTGGGTTTGCACAACCGTAGAATTTCTGCACAAACTGTCAGAAACTGTCTCAGGGAAGCTCATCTTTATTTTATTGTTATTTCACCTTTATTTAACCAGGTAGGCCAGTTGAGAACAAGTTCTCATTTACAACTGCGACCTGGCCAAGATAAAGCAAAGCAAAAACAACAACACAGAGATACACATGGGATAAACAGACGTACAGTCAATAACACAATAGAAAAATCTGTATACAGTGTGTGCAAATGAAGTAAGGAGGTAAGGCAATAAATAGGCTATAGTGGCGAAGTAATTACAATTTAGCACTGGAGTGATAAATGTGCAGATGATGATGTGCAAGTAGAAATAATGGTGTCCAAAAGAGCAGAAAAACTAAAACAAATATGGGGATGAAGTAGGTAGTTGGATGGGCTGTTTACAGATGAGCTATGTACAGATGGGCTATGTATCTGCGTGCTCGTCATCCTCACCAGGGTCTTGATCTGACTACAGCGGGTAAATGCTCATGTTCGATTGCCACTGGCACGCTGGAGTAGTGTGCTCTTCATGGAAGAATCCCAGTTTCAACTGTGCCAGGCAGATGGAGTGTATGGCATCATGTGGGCGAGCGGGTTACTGATGTCAACGTTGTGAATAGAGCGCCCCATGGTGTCGTGGGGGGGTTATGGAATGGGCAGGCATAAGCTATGGACAACGAACATAATTGCATTTTATCAATGTAAATTTGAATGCACAGCGATACCGTGATGAGATCCTCAGGCCCATTGTAGTCATCCGCCGCCATCACCTCATGTTTCAGCATGATAATGCACGGACCCATGTCTCAAGGATCTGTACACAATTCTTAGAAGCTGAAAATGTCCCAGTTCTTCCATGGCCTGCATACTCACCAGACCCGTTGAGGGATACTCTGGCTTGACGTGTACGACAGCTTGTTCCAGCTCCCACCAACATCCAGCAACTTGGCACAGCCATTGAAGAGGAGTGGGACAACATTCCACAGGCCACAATCAACAGGCTGATCAACTCTATACGAAGGAGATGTGTCGCGCTGCATGAGGCAAATGGTGGTCACACCAGATACTGACTGGTTTTCTGATCAACACCCCTACTTTTTTTTTTAAGGTATCTGTGACCAACCGATACAGTTGAAGTTGGAAGTTTACATACACCTTAGCCAAATACATTTAAACTCAGTTTTTCACAATTCCTGACATTTAATCCTAGTACAAATTCCCTGTCTTAGGTCAGTTAGGATCACCACTTTATTTTAAGAATGTGAAATGTCAGAATAATAGTAAAGAGAATGATTTTTTTCAGCTTTTATTTCTTTCATCACATTCCCAGTGGGTCAGAAGTTTACATACACCAAATTAGTATTTGGTAGCATTTCCTTTAAATAGTTTAACTTGGGTCAAAGGTTTCGGGTAGCCTTCCACAAGCTTCCCACAATAAGTTGGGTGAATTTTGGCCCATTCCTCCTGACAGAGCTGGTGTAACTGAGTCAGGTTTGTAGGCTCCTTGCTCGCACACACTTTTTCAGTTCTGCCCACACATTTTTTATAGGATTGAGGTCAGGGCTTTGTGATGGCCACTCCAATACCTTGACTTTGTTGTCCTTAAGCCATTTTGCCTCAACTTTGGAAGTATGCTTGGGGTCATTGTCCATTTGGAAGACCCATTTTCGACCAAGCTTTAACTTCCTGACTGATGTCTTGAAATGTTGCTTCAATATATATCCACATAATTTCCCTGCCTCATGATGCCATCTATTTTGTGAAGTGCACCAGTCCCTCCTGCAGCAAAGCACCCCCACAACATGATGCTGCCACCCCCGTGCTTCACGTTTGGTATGGTGTTCTTTGTCTTGCAAGTCTCCCCCTTTTTCCTCCAAACATAACGATGTTCTCTTCCTGAACGGTATGGCGGCTGCGTGGTCCCATGGTGTTTATACTTGCGTACTATTGTTTGTACAGATGAATGTGGTACCTTCAGGCATTTGGAAATTGCTCACAAGGATGAACCAGACTTGTGGAGGTCTACAATTTTTTTTTTTTTAGGTCTTGGCTGATTTCTTTTGATTTTCCCATGATGTCAAGCAAAGAAGCACTGAGTTTGAAGGTAGGCTTTGAAGTACATCCACAGGTACACCTCCAATTGACTCAGATTATGTCAATTAGCCTATCAGACGCTTCTAAAGTCATGAAATAATTTTCTGGATTTTTTTTTTTTGTGTATGTAAACTTCTGACCCACTGGAATTGTGATACAGTGAATTATAAGTGAAATAATCTGTAAACAATTGTTGGAAAAATGTATTGTGTCATGCACAAAGTAGATGTCTTAACTAACTTGCCAAAACTATCGTTTGTTAACAAGAAATTTGTGGAGTGGTTGAAAAACAAGTTTTAATGACTCCAACCTAAGTGAATGTAAACTTCTGACTTCAACTGTACATATCTGGATTCCCAGTTGTGAAATCCATAGATTAGGGTGTAATGAATTTCAATTGACTGATATCCTTATATGAACTGTAACTCTGAGGGGCCCCTGTTGAGGGTCAGCGTGGTGGATGTGTTGTTGCCTACCCTCACCACCTGGGGGGTGGCCCATCAGGAAGTCCAGGATCCAGTTGCAGAGGGAGGTGTTCAGTCACAGGGTCTTTATCTTAGTAATTAGCATGGAGAGCATTCATTTTGTCCATGTGGGAAAGGGCAGTGTGGAGTGCAATAGAGATTGCATCATCTATGGATCTGTTGGGGCGGTATGTGAATTGGAGTGAGTACAGGGTTTCTGGAATGATGGTCATTTTAACTCATGTTCTGTGTAGCACTGTGGCTGCCTCAGTCTCTGTCCTCTTGTTTCAAACAGTCAAGGCTTCTCTCCTCTTCTTTCTTCCTCCATCACTCTAACAGGACTGTCCACTATATAGAAGTAGTTGTGTGATATCTCCCTGCACATTGTGATGTATTTACTATGTAGTATTAACAGGACTGTCCACTATATAGAAGTAGTTGTGTGATATCTCCCTGCACATTGTGATGTATTTACTATGTAGTATTAACAGGACTGTCCACTATATAGAAGTAGTTCTGTGATATCTCCCTGCACATTATGGTGTATTTACTATGTAGTATTAACAGGACTGTCCACTATATAGAAGTAGTTCTGTGATATCTCTCTGCACATTATGGTGTATTTACAGGCTCTCTTGATCTTGGGCAGGACGAAGCTCTGAGTGAACTGGTCTTTGGTCAGAGAGCCTTTCCCCTGTGTTGCTAGCACACGGTTCAGAAACATCAGAGTGTAGTTGTAGCAGTTGTGCGTCTCCTTATTAAACCTACAAGACCAGAAGATAAACATGTTTATTACATTACACCTCAATCTCAATGCTAAAACAACTGTTCCTCTCTCAGTTATACAGTAATATACTTTAACAACTGTTCCCCTGTCAGTAATACAGTAATATACTTTAACAACTGTTCCTCTCTCAGTTATACAGTAATATACTTTAACAACTGTTCCCCTGTCAGTAATACAGTAATATACTTTAACAACTGTTCCTCTGTCAGTAATACAGTAATATACTTTAACAACTGTTCCTCTCTCAGTTATACAGTAATATACTTTAACAACTGTTCCCCTGTCAGTAATACAGTAATATACTTTAACAACTGTTCCTCTGTCAGTAATACAGTAATATACTTTAACAACTGTTCCCCTGTCAGTAATACAGTAATATACTTTAACAACTGTTCCTCTCTCAGTTATACAGTAATATACTTTAACAACTGTTCCCCTGTCAGTAATACAGTAATATACTTTAACAACTGTTCCCCTGTCAGTAATACAGTAATATACTTTAACAACTGTTCCTCTGTCAGTAATACAGTAATATACTTTAACAACTGTTCCCCTGTCAGTTATACAGTAATATACTTTAACAACTGTTGCCCTGTCAGTAATACAGTAATATACTTTAACAACTGTTCCTCTGTCAGTAATACAGTAATATACTTTAACAACTGTTCCCCTGTCAGTAATACAGTAATATACTTTAACAACTGTTCCCCTGTCAGTAATACAGTAATATACTTTAACAACTGTTCCCCTGTCAGTTATACAGTAATATACTTTAACAACTGTTTCCCTGTCAGTAATACAGTAAGAGAATATCAACTATTCCTCTGTCAGTAATACAGTAGTAGAGACTTGAACAACTATTCCTCTGTCAGTAATACAGTAATAGAGACTTTAACAACTATTCCCCTGTCAGTAATACAGTAAGATAATATCAACTATTGCCCTGTCAGTAATACAGTAAGAGAATATAAACTATTGCCCTGTCAGTAATACAGTAATAGAGACTTGAACAACTATTCCTCTGTCAGTAATACAGTAAGAGAATATCAACTATTCCTCTGTCAGTAATACAGTAATAGAGACTTTAAAATATTGATGGGAGACTCTGTTACGGAGGAATGTAAATGCTTTTTTAAAGCTGGATCATGTTATTGTATTGTGTTGTTGTATGTTTTAATTCTGTAATGTATTGATTGTTGCTGCCTTCTTGGCCAGCAAAATATACTCTGGGTCTCAATGGGATTTTCCTGGTTAAATAAAGGTTAAATAACAAATAAACTGTTCCTCTGTCAGTAATACAGTAATAGAGACTTTATCAACTGTTCCTATATCAGTAATACAGTAATAGGATCTTAAAGTTCAATACGAAGGTGCACCTTTTGTATGCTGGGTCCCACATCTCGGCGTCTGAGAACTTGTTGAGGTATTGGTCCCATTGGTTGAGAAGGTTGAACATGTCTGGTTGGATCAGGGGAATACTGATACACATCTCCCAGCCTCGCTGGTCCTGCCGGACCCCTGGCTTAGTGTAGTTGAACACCACTCCTATAGAACAAACACACTGACTGTCAGTATTAAGCGTATCCAGTTTTAGTCCTAATGACATTTTGATGTCAGTAATGTTAACTTTCCATTGAGTAAATTGTGAAGGGAAGTTGTAGCATGTACCGTTACAGTATGGATGAAGAAACGGAACCTACCATTAGTGTCTGTGATCCCAGTGTGTAGGTCTGAGCCGCCATCAAACTCCCTAAACACAGCAATCTACATTCAATCAATCTATGATGTGTGTAACAGCTGTCCGTGCATTGAGTTTGTGTTCATTCAATGTGCAGCAAACAGACCATCTGCTAAGAACAGCATGTTGCCTTTTACACCAACACAGTAGTCATTGGTTACCTGAGGTTGTTTTCCTCAGCAGGTGCGACCAGGAAGCAGCATGGGGTCTTGTGTCCGTTAGAAAAAGGGTTGGGGATACGGATAGGAGCCTCCTCCAGCCTGCCACTGCTGAAGCTCACTCCACACTCTGGACATTTCTCTGGAACCAAGAAACAGAAGATGTCCTTCTGACAGTGGCTGAACTTAATCACACTCTTTTTCTCCATGGAAACAGATGGAATAGAACTTCCCTACTAGGTTGCTTACTAAGTCCCCTACCCAGTGCTAGGTCTTCACACTAACACCCTAGCAGGACAGCAGGGTAATTTAACCTATCTGGTCTGTGACGCTCCACTCACATAACCTTCTCATTTGTCACTAACCGTCTGGGGCCTATCAGGTTGCACCTATACTGTCCCCATGCTCTTCTGTTCAGCAGTCCTGTTTTTTGCTCATTCCTTAGTTCACTGTAAAGGGATATGGTCAGTCCTATACTGTCTAGGTAGTTCACTGTAAAGGGTTATGGTCAGTCCTATACTGTCTAGGTAGTTCACTGTAAAGGGTTATGGTCAGTCCTATACTGTCTAGGTAGTTCACTGTAAAGGGTTATGGTCAGTCCTATACTGTCTAGGTATTTCACTGTAAAGGGTCAGAACAGAGTGTGGTGTTGTCAATAACACATGGGATGGTGCTATCAATAACACATGGTTTGGTGTTGTCAATAATTGTCTCCTGACCCCTCCTGTCTCAGCCTCCAGTATTTATGCTGCAGTAGTTTGTGTCGGGGGGCTAGGGTCAGTCTGTTATATCTGGAGTATTTCTCCTGTCTTATCCGTTGTTCTGTGTGAATTTAAGTATGCTCTCTCTAATTCTCTCTTTCTCTCTTTCTTTCTTTCTCTCTCTCGGAGCACCTGATCCCTAGGACCTGGCATGATGACTCCTTGCTGTCCCCAGTCCACCTGGCCGTGCTGCTGCTCCAGTTTCAACTGTTCTGCCTGCGGCTATGGAACCCTGACATGTTCACCGGACGTGCTACCTGTCCCAGACCTGCTGTTTTCAACTCTCTAGAGACCGCAGGAGCGGTAGAGATACTCTTAATGATAGGCTATGAAAAGCCAACTGACATTTACTCCTGAGGTGCTGACCTGTTGCACCCTCTACAACTACTGTGATTATTATTATTTGACCATGCTGGTCATTTATGAACATTTGAATATCTTGGCCATGTTCTGTTATAATCTCCACCCGGCACAGCCAGAAGAGGACTGGCCACCCCTCATAGCCTGGTTCCTCTCTAGGTTTCTTCCTAGGTTTTGGCCTTTCTAGGGAGTTTTGCCTAGCCACCGTGCTTCTACACCTGCATTGCTTGCTGTTTTGGGGTTTTAGGCTGGGTTTCTGCACAGCACTTTGAGATATCAGCTGATCTAAGAAGGGCTTTATAAATAAATTTGATTCGATTTAAAGATGGACAGCTATTCCGAGACAGTTCCATAACACCGTGGCTGTACTAAATTCTACAGGGCCTTCAGGTTACGAAAGAAGGTATGGGAACTGTAAAAATATCTGAACATTATGAAGTGGATATGAACACACACGTACTCAACTACATGCTTGCTTACACATACGGACTTATACACACACACACACACACACACACACACACACACACACACACACACACACACACACACACACACACACACACACACACACACACACACACACACACACACACACACCTGATCTCGCTCTCTTCTCACTCTCTCTTTCTCTTCTCTCCCTCTCTATTGTCGAGAACTGTTTTATAATTTAATGTGTTTATTGTTTGTTTTTTATGTATTTGTCCAAGTGTATATATGTTTACAACAAGCAAGGGGAAGATATCAGAATAGCAACATTGGGGAATAATAACATATTGTATGGAATATATTTGTACTGTAGTGAAGCCGTCTCCATAGTAATGTAAGGTCTCTTTCATCATCATGTGAAACGTCAATTGCTATGAAAATGCTGGGATGTGTTTTTCAATTATGTTAAAGGTAATTATGATGCAACTATGATGGTGATACGATATGGATTACAATTATCATCATGAATATTAAGGCTATACACACTACATGTTACACACATAGACACTCAACCATGCAAATTGGCAGATTTATTATTTATTTGGACATCACAGATTAAAGTCTTACTCTTATACAGACATCGTACACACTCTCACTAAATCACATCCAATATCATACACATCAACCTACTCAGATTTACTACACACATAATATCTTGTCTCAATTTTCTAACATCTGTGGCATTGGCTCACAGGCAAACAGGCAAGGGAATAAAACAAATATTGCTAGAACCTATTTCTTGAATTCAAAATATCAGACATTAGAAAGCTCTAGTTTTGACCTTCATAATACCTCTGATGGCAGTAACTTTACAAGCACTAATTATGGTCAATTTAGACTGAGAATAGTATCTAGTTATGGTAAGGGGTGAAATAAGTATAGCCAGTTATAATTGTAATGGTTTAGCAGATTATAAAACAATAAGATCAGTCTTTACATGAATATAACATATAAGATAAGATCAGTCTTTACATGAATATAACATACTGTTTACAGGAAACTCACTCTACATCCTTAGATGAAGTTGCGTGGAAATGTCACGTTCCTGACCTGTTTTCTGTTAGTTTGTGTATGTGTTAGCTGGTCAGGACGTGAGTTTGGGTGGGCAGTCTATGTTTTCTGTTTCTATGTTGGTTTAAGGGTGACCTGATATGGCTCTCAATTAGAGGCAGGTGGTTTTCATTTCCTCTGATTGAGAGCCATATTAAGGTAGGTGTTTTCACACTGTTTGTTTGTGGGTGGTTGTCTTTCGTGTCTGTATGTTATTTCGTACCACACGGGACTGTTTCGGTTTGTATGTAGTCTGTTCCTGTTCGTGTGTTTTTCGTGTCTATGTAAGTTCTCATGTTTAGGTCAGTCTACGTCGTTTGTTATTTTGTATCATTTCAAGTGTAGTTCGTGTTCGTTTTTTCGTCTTGTCAATAAATTAATTATGTATTCACAACCCGCTGCACCTTGGTTCAATCCTTGCTCCTCCTCTTCGGATGAAGAGGAGGAGGACAGCCGTTACAGAACCACCCACCAAATTACCAGAACCAAGCAGCGGGGAAAAGGGAGAGCTCAACAGAGCAACCAGGACTTGTGGACTTGGGAGGACGAGTTGAACGGAGAAGGACCCTGGGCACAGGCTGGGGAGTATCGCCGCCCCAAAGCTGAGCTGGAGGAAGCGAAAGCTGAGCGGAGGCGATATGAGGAGGCAGCACGGCAGCGGGACAGGTACGAGAGGCAACCCCAGAATTTTTTTTGGGGGGGGGGGCTAGAGAGGAGTGTGGCTAAGCCAGGTAGCAGACCTGAGCGCACTCCTCGTGCTTATTATAAGCATCGCGTCACTGGTCAGGCACCGTGTTATGCGGTTAAGCGCACGGTGTCGCCTGTGCGTGCCCATAGCCCGGTGCGCTATAGAGCCTGCTCAGCGCCAGTTTCGGTCCAGGGTAGGTATCCTGCGCCGGCTCTGCGTGCTGTGTCTCCGGAGCGCTGGGAGGGTGCAGTGCGTCCTATGCCTACGCTCCGCTCGTACCGGGCAAATGTGGTAGTGGAGCCTAAGAGAGAAGTGCGCGTAGTAGGCACTAGATCTCCAGTGCTCATCCACAGCCCGGTTCAACCTGTGCCTGCACTCTGGAGGGTACGGGCTGGTGTAGTATTCCAGCCTGGGGGAGTGGTGCCAAGGCTGCGCACCAGAGTTCCAGTACTCCCCCACAGCCCGGTCCTTCAGGTGCCTCTTAACATCAAGCCTCCTGTAGGTCTCTCCAGCCTGGTGGGTCCTGTGGCAGCCCCACGCACCAGGCTGTCTCTCCGTCTCCTCCCTACAGGTGTGTCCGTCTGCCCAGCGGCGCCTGAGCTGCCCGTCTGCCCAGCGGCGCCTGAACTGCCCGTCTGCCCAGCGGCGCCTGAACTGCCCGTCTGCCATGAGCCTGCAAAGCCGCCCGTCTGCCATGAGCCTGCAAAGCCGCCCGTCTGCCATGAGCCTACAGAGCCGTCCGCCAGACAGGAGCCGCTAGAGCCTTCCGCCAGACAGGAGCCGCTAGAGCCTTCCGCCAGACCGGATCAGCCAGAGCCTTCCGCCAGACCGGATCAGCCAGAGCCTTCCGCCAGACCGGATCAGCCAGAGCCTTCCGCCAGACCGGATCAGCCAGAGCCTTCCGCCAGACCGGATCAGCCAGAGCCTTCCGCCAGACCGGATCAGCCAGAGCCTTCCGCCAGACCGGATCAGCCAGAGCCTTCCGCCAGACCGGATCAGCCAGAGCCTTCCGCCAGACCGGATCAGCCAGAGCCTTCCGCCAGACCGGATCAGCCAGAGCCTTCCGCCAGACCGGATCAGCCAGAGCCTTCCGCCAGACCGGATCAGCCAGAGCCTTCCGCCAGACCGGATCAGCCAGAGCCTTCCGCCAGACCGGATCAGCCAGAGCCTTCCGCCAGACCGGATCAGCCAGAGCCTTCCGCCAGACCGGATCAGCCAGAGCCTTCCGCCAGCCAGGACCTGCCAGAGCCGTCCAGCCAGGACCTGCCAGAGCCGTCCAGCCAGGAGCTGCCAGAGCCGACCAGCCAGAGCCGTCCAGCCAGGACCAGCCAGAGCCGTCCAGCCAGGACCAGCCAGAGACAACTAGCCAGGATCCGCCAGAGACAGCCAGCCAGGATCCGCCAGCCAGTCCGGTGTTGTCCCTCAGTCCGGAGCTGCCGTCCCTCAGTCCGGGGCTGCCCCTAAATCCAGCGGGACCCATGTCTAGGGTTCCCAGTCCAAGGTCGGTGGCGAGGGTCGCCACCTTGAGGAGGCCACAGAAGCGGGAATTTATTATGGTGGGATGGGATCCACGTCCTGCGCCAGAGCCGCCGCCGCGGACAGATGCCCACCCAGACCCTCCCCTAGACTTTTTTATGGTGCGTCCGGAGTTCGCACCTTAAGGGGGGGGTTCTGTCACGTTCCTGACCTTGTTTTCCTTTTGTATTGTTGTGTTTAGTGGGTCAGGACGTGACCTGGGTGGGCAGTCTGTGTTTGTTCTATGTTAAGTGTCAGGTTTAATTGACCTTGTATGGCTCTCAATCAGAGGCAGGTGTTTTCGTTTTCCTCTGATTGAGAGACATACATAGGGAGGTTGTTTCACATTGTTTGTCGTGGGTGGTTGTCTCCTGTGTCTGTATGTATGTTCGTGCCACACGGGACTGTAGCGTTTGTTTGTAGTCGTGTACCTGTTCGTGCGTTCTTCATGTTGTATGTAAGTTCCATGTTCAGGTCTGTCTACGTCGTGTTTGTTATTTTGTAATTTTCAAGTGTTTTCGTGTTCGTTTCGTAATTCAATAAATATCAGTTATGTCATCATACCTCGCTGCGTGTTGGTCCGACCCATGCTCCTCCTCGTCTGAGGAGGAGAACGAATATGACTGTCGTTACAGGAAAAAGGAATGGGTTGGTGAAATAATTTTCTGTCATGGACAAAGGAACAAATAATCAGGAATGATTCTCAAGGAAGGTGGATCCTTTTGAATATGAAAGTGGACAAAAAAGAGATTTGGCTCATTAATTTATATGGTCCAAATCAGGATGATCCACACTTCTTCGAAAACATTTATACTAATTTATTGAACTTACAGGCAACAAATGATCATTATAGTAGGAGACTATAACAGTGTTAAGTACCTCAATGGACCGTAAAGGTAATCACTCTACAAACTATCATCACCGTGCCCTTAACTTCTTATGGCTGCAGGGGCAGTATTGAGTAGCTTGGATGAAAAGGTGCCCATTTCAAACGGCCTGCTCCTTAGTCATAGTTCCTAATATGCATATTATTGCATATTATTATTAATATTGGATAGAAAACACTCAAGTTTCTAAAACTGTTTGAATTATTTCTCTGAGATTAACAGAACTCATATTGGCAGGCAAAATCCTGAGTTTAAATCAAAACCGGAAGTCAGAAATCTGAGATTGTCTGTCTTCAACAGAGTCCCAAAAGAATTCCAAATGACGTATGACAGGGGTTGCACTGCCTAGGGGTTCCACTAGATGTCAGCCATCAATAGAAATTCCAATGAGACTTCTATGGTCTTGTTGGAGAGAATGAGGGCAGAACCAGTCAGGTGTCCATCAAGCACCCATTTCCTGATCATGCATTTTCTTCATGCAAGTCACTTGCGTTCCATGGCTCACGCAGACACGAAGGAATACTCCGGTTGGAACTTTATTGAAGCTATATGTTAAAAACATCCTAATGATTGATTCAGTACTTAGTTTGAAATGTTTCTTCGACCGGTAATATCACATTTTGAAGTTTTTGTCCGATATGAAGCTGACCAGAATTAGCATTTGGATATGTTTACCAAACGCGCTAACAATTGGACATAAATAACGGATTTTTTCGAACAAAACAAACATTTATTGTGGACCTGGAGTTTCTGCTAAGCCTTCTGATCGAAACCAACAAAGGTAATGAAATATTTATAATATATTTTGTTGTTTATGGTGACGCTACCTTTGCAGCTATGATATGCTAATTTGAGCGCCTTATAGCGTGCAGTTATTTTTCCTTAAAACTGACATTGCGTTTGCATTAAGGAGAGGTATATCTATAACTCAATGTGTATAACTTGTATTATCATCTATATTTATGATGAGTATTCATGTTGAAACGACGTGCTATGCAAAGTCACTTGATGTTTTTACATTTAGTGATTCTTGTAGCCTCAATGTA
The DNA here is from genome assembly GCF_045679555.1 of Salvelinus alpinus. Lineage (NCBI taxonomy): Eukaryota > Metazoa > Chordata > Actinopteri > Salmoniformes > Salmonidae > Salvelinus > Salvelinus alpinus. The sequence goes on from NC_092097.1 coordinate 58,352,697, forward strand.
AACTCAGATTTTTTTTATATAAATATGAATTGAATCAAACAAAAAACGCATGTATGGTGTAACATGAAGTCCTATGAGTGTCATCTGATGAAAATAATCGAAGGTTAGTGAATCATTTTATCTCTATTCTGGTTTTTGTGATGCTATCATTAGCTGGGAAAAATGCTATGATTATTTTTAGTTTTGTGGTGACCTAACATAATCGTTTGTAGTGCTTTCGCTGAAAAGCCTATTTGAAATCGGACAGTTTGGTGGGATTAACAACAAGATTACCTTTAAAATGATATAAGACACATGTATGTTTGAGGAATTTTAATTATGAGATTTATGGTTTTTGAATTTGGCGCCCTGCACTTGGACTGGCTGTTGTCATATTGATCCCGACTTAGGGCTTGCAGCCCAAGTTCAGCCCTCTCTGAACCACCCATCCCGGATCCGGGATCATTGTCATCAGAAACGCTGACTAGCATAGCCTAGCCTAGCGCCACAGGTAAATAATATAATATAATTTCATGAAATCACAAGTCCAATACAGCAAATGAAAGATAAACATCTTGTGAATCCAGCCAACATGTCAATTTTTTTTAAATGTTTTACAGCGAAAACACAACATATATTTATGTTAGCTCACCACCATATCCAAAAAAACACAATTTTTTTCACAGCAAAGATAGCTTTCACAAAACCCACAAATAGAGATAAAATGAATCACTAACCTTTGAACATCTTCATCAGATGACAGTCATATGACATCATGTTATACAATACATTTATGTTTTGTTCGATAATGTGCATATTTATAGCCATATATAGCATATTTATAGCCATATTTATGGTTTTACATTGGCGCCATGTTCAGAAATGGCTCCAAAATAGCCAGAATAATTACAGAGAGAAATACTCATCATAAAACTTTGATGTTGTACATATAATTAAAGATAAACATCTTGTGAATACATATAATTAAGGATACACTGGTTCTTAATGCAACCGCTGTGTTAGATTTAAAAAATAACTTTAGTAAAAAGCATCCCATGCAATAATCTGAGACGGCTCTCAGCCATTCTCCGCCATGTTGGAGTCAACAGAAATACGAAATTACATCATAAATATTCCCTTACCTTTGATGATCTTTCATCAGAATGCAGTGCCAGGAATCCTAGTTCCACAATAAATCGTTGTTTTGTTTTATAATGTCCATTACTTCTGTCGAATTAGCAACTTTGGCTAGCATGTGTAGTACACGTGTCCATACAAATTTACGCTAATGAACGAAAACTTCAAAAAGTGATATTACAAATTGAATAAACTTGTCAAACTCAGTTGAGAATCAATCTTCAGGATGTTTTTCTCATATATATCCAATAACGTCCCAAACGGAGCATTTCTTCATGTCTATATAACTCAGGACAGACAAGGACATCACATGCCCGGGGTGCGTGGCCAAGAACTGGCAATCTGCCTGACCAGTCACTCCAAAAGCTCTCGTTCGGCCCCACATCATGCTAGACGCTTCATTCCACGTTCTACTGCCTGTTGACATCTAGTGGAAGGCGTATGAAGTGCATACAGATCCATAAATATAGGAGAATTGAATAGGCGATGACTTTCACAGCGACCCATTACAGAATTTTCCCTTCCTGTTTGGAAGTTTGCCTGCCATATGAGTTCTGTTTTACTCACAGATATAATTCAAACAGTTTTAGAAACTTCAGAGTGTTTTCTATCCAATAGTAATAATAATATGCATATCATATGATCTAGGACAGAGTACGAGGCCGTTCAATTTGGGCACCAATTCATCCAAAAGTGAAAATGTCGCCCCCTATCCTAGAGAAGTATGGACACATTAGAAATAGTGGATATTTGGAGACTAAAAAACACCGACATAGTGAGATATACATGGAGGAAACTTAATCAAGCTAGTCGTCTTGACTACTTTCTTGTCTCTTTCTCTCTTGCATCAAAGGTTAAAAAAGTTTTAATAGGAGACAGAATGTGATCGGATCATCATCTAATTGGCATTCACATAACTCTTATAGGTTTTCCACGTGGACGGGGATATTGGAAATGTAATCAAAGTTTACTGGAGGACAACTTATTTTTAACTAAGACAAAATAATTGATAACTGAATTTTTCCAGTATAATATAGGTTCAGCAAATCCCCTTATTGTTTGGGATACCTTTAAATGTACCTTCAGGGGTCATTCAATTCAATATTCATCAATAATAAAAAGCAGTTTCTGGCTAAAGAAACAAGACTAACAAGGGAAATCCATGAACTAATAGTACAGGTAGATAGCAATAAAAACGATACTACAGAGATACAAAATAAGTTAGAGGAAAACAAAAAGAACTGGAGGAACTTATTCAAGAACGATCTAATGTAATCTATTCCAAAAATAAAGCAAACTGGATGGATTATAGAGAAAAATGCACAAATTCTTCCTAAATCTCCAATACAGGAACGCTAACAAAATTCATTTGCAGAAACTCGTTACTGAAGACGGAGTCATCTATGATTCTCCGAATGATATTTTAAAAGAGGAAGCTAATTATTTTAGGCAGATGTTCTCTTTTCCTTCTCATCCTTTCCCACTAAATGAAGATTATGGTAAGGAATTCTTTCCAAATAATATAAACAATGGAAAATTAAAAAATTTACAGAAAGATCAGTGCGAAGGCCAAATTACAGAGGAATAACCTTTTGAGGCTATTAAATCCTTTCAGTCTGGAAAAACCCCAGGGCTTGATGGCATACCGGTAGAGGTATATCGAGTATTTTTTGATATACTAAAAGCTCCATTGTTAGATTGTTTTATCTACTCCTATAGAAATGGTAGTCTGTCAGGTACTCAGCAGGAAGGTCTGATTTCTCTATTATTAAAACAAGACCCAGATGGCAAATATAAAGACCCAGTCTATCTAAAAAAACTGGAGGCCCCTTACACTTCAATGTTGTGATGCAAAAATACTAGCAAAATGCATAGCACTCAGAATTAAAAGGGGGTTTTACCAGGTATTGTTCATCCTGATCAGACAGGTTTTTTACATGGACGATACATTGGAGATAATATACGACAACTACTAGAAATAATAGAACATCATGAAACATATAAGCAGCCAGGAATGGTATTTATAGCGGATTTTGAAAAGGCATTAAAGTAAGACTGGAATTTATTTATAAATGCCTGGATTTTTTCAAGTTCGGTAATTCTCTTATAATATGGGTACAAATAATGTATAGCAACCCCAGGTGTTAAATAGTAAATAACGGCTACTTCTCAGAGAGTTTTGAATTGTCAAGAGGAGTTAAACAAGGGTATCCGCTGTCATCATATCTGTTCGTTATGGCCAACAAATGCTAGCTACTAAAATCAGATCCAATAACAACATTAAAGGATTAGAAATCCAAGGCTTAAAAACAAAGGTGTCCTTGTATGCCGATGACTCAAGTGTTATATTAAGTCCGCAAACTAGATCCCTGCAATGTCTCATTAAAGATATAGATAACTTTTCTGTACTCTCTGGACTAAAACCTAATTATGGTAAATGTACAATATTACGTACTGGACCCTTAAAAATTACAACTTTTACATTACCCTGCAGTTTACCTATAAAATGGGCTGATGGCGAAGTAGATATACTCGGTATTCATATCACAAAATATATAAATAAGCTCTCCACAATGTATTTCAATAGAAAACTTGTAAAAATAGACAAGATCCTGCAACCATGGAGAGGTACAGTGAGGGAAAAAAGTATTTGATCCCCTGCTGATTTTGTACGTTTGCCCACTGACAAAGAAATTATCAGTCTATAATTTTAATGGTAGGTTTATTTGAACAGTGAGAGACAGAATATCAACAAAAATATCCAGAAAAATGCATGTCAAAAATGTTATAAATTGATTTGCATTTTAATGAGGGAAATAAGTATTTGACCCCTTCTCAATCAAAAAGATTTCTGGCTCCCAGGTGTCTTTCATACAGGTAACGAACGGAGATTAGGAGCACACTCTTAAAGGGAGTGCTCCTAATCTCAGTTTCTTACCTGTATAAAAGATACCTGTCCACAGAAGCAATCAATCAATCAGATTCCAAACTCTCCACCATGGCCAAGACCAAAGAGCTCTCCAAGGATGTCAGGGACAAGATTGTAGACCTACACAAGGCTGGAATGGGCTACAAGACCATCGCCAAGCAGCTTGGTGAGAAGGTGACAACAGTTTCTGTGATTATTCGCAAATGGAAGAAACACAAAAGAACTGTCAATCTCCCTCAACCTGGGGCTCCATGCAAGATCTCACCTCGTGAAGTTGCAATGATCATGAGAACGGTGAGGAATCAGCCCAGAACTACACAGGAGGATCTTGTCAATGATCTCAAGGCAGCTGGGACCATAGTCATCAAGAAAACAATTGGTAACACACTATGCCGTAAGGGACTGAAATCCTGCAGCGCCCGCAAGGTCCCCCTGCTCAAGAAAGCACATATACATGCCCGTCTGAAGTTTGCCAATGAACATCTGAATGATTCAGAGGACAACTGGGTGAACGTGTTGTGGTCAGATGAGACCAAAATGGAGTTCTTTGGCATCAACTCAACTTGCCGTGTTTGGAGGAGGAGGAATGCTGCCTATGACCCCAAGAAACCATCCCCACCGTCAAACATGGAGGTGGAAACATTATGCTTTGGGGGTGTTTTTCTGCTAAAGGGACAGGACAACTTCACCGCATCAAAGGGACGATGGACGGGGCCATGTACCGTGAAATCTTGGGTGAAAACCTCCTTCCCTCAGCCAGGGTATTGAAAATGGGTCGTGGATGGGTATTCCAGCATGACAATGACCCAAAACACACGGCCAAGGCAACAAAGGAGTGGCTCAAGAAGAAGCACATTAAGGTCCTGGAGTGGCCTAGCCAGTCTCCAGACCTTAATCCCATAGAAAATCTGTGGAGGGAGCTGAAGGTTCGAGTTGCCAAACGTCAGCCTCGAAACCTTAATGACTTGAAGAAGATCTGCAAAGAGGAGTGGGACAAAATCCCTCCTGAGATGTGTGCAAACCTGGTGGCCAACTACAAGAAACGTCTGACCTCTGTGATTGCCAACAAGGGTTTTGCCACCAAGTACTAAGTCATGTTTTGCAGAGGGGTCAAATACTTATTTCCCTCATTAAAATGCAAATCAATTCATAACATTTTTGACATGCGTTTTTCTGGATTTTTTTGTTGATATTCTGTCTCTCACTGTTCAAATAAACCTACCATTAAAATTATAGACTGATCATTTCTTTGTCAGTGGGCAAACGTACAAAATCAGCAGGGGATCAAATACTTTTTTCCCTCACTGTAAATACCTGTCCATTTATGGAAAAATTGCCCTGATTAACTCCTTAGTCATATCTCAGTTTACGCACTTACTTATGGAGCTGCCTACTCCTGATGATTCATTTTTCAAATCATATGAGCAAAAAATATTTTGCTTTATTTGGGACGCTAAACCAGACAAAATAAAATGTGCCTATCTATATAATGAATATGAATTGGGTGGGTTGAGATTATTAAATATAAAAGCACTAAACCTCTCTCTAAAAGCTTCACTCATTCAAAAGTTTTATTTGAACCCTAAATGGTTCTCAAGTAGATTAATAAGAAAAGCTCATCCATTGTATAAAAATTGCCTTTTTGCCTTTGTGCAGATTGCCGTGTCTCGTTTTTGATTAATTGAAAATTATACTTTTTTCAAAGTATCTCTCTTTTTCAAACAAGCATTGCAGAGCTGGCTACAATTTCAATTTCACCCCCCTGAAAAGATAGAACAAATATTACAACAAATATGTATGGCTGAACTCAAATATGCTGGTTGATAAAATACCTGTATTTATGGAAAAGGGTATTTTTGTAAATTGGAATGGTATAGTTATGTCCTTCATGGAGTTATCAGAATTGTACGGAAAGGTCTGCTCAATCCAAGAGTACAACCAACTGATTACAGCATTGCCCCAAAAATGGAGGAGGTAACAGGGATCGGACCAACACGCAGCGTAGCCAGTGCACAACATGTTTAATTAAACGATAAACAGTGAACACTTACAAATACAAAATAACAAAATGTGGCAAACCGATACAGTCCTAGCTGGTGCAGAGAAAACACAGAGACAGGAAACAACCACCCACAAATCCCCAACACAAAACAAGCCACCTATATATGATTCCCAATCAGGGACAACGATTGACAGCTGCCTCTGATTGAGAACCATATTAGGCCGAACACAGAAACAGACAAACTAGACACACAACATAGAATGCCCACCCAGCTCACGTCCTGACCAACACTAAAACAAGCAAAACACACAAGAACTATGGTCAGAACGTGACACGGAGGAATAAAAATAGCATAAATAGGAAAGTATACTAGTTTCATTTGAGGACCAGGATGTTGACAACTGTGCCATACAGATTTCAAAATAGTTGGGAAGAGATTTTTGATGTACCGATTCCATGGTACAGGGTGTATGAGTTGATATATAAAACAACGCAAGATTCAAGACTTCGTGCTTTTCAGCTAAAATTATTATATAGAATTCTTGCCACCAACAAAATGTTGAATATTTGGGGCATAAAATCATTGAAGCTCTGCAGATTTTGTTGTGAGGATACAGAATCAATAGACCATTTATTTTGGTATTGCCCTCAGGTAGCCTGTTTCTGGTCTCAGGTTCCGGAATGGCTGAAAATGCATAGCATTGATCTGAAATTGACCCTAGAAATAGTACTGTTAGGAGATCTGGAGATTCAATTACTCAGTCAATTACTAATATACTAATATACTAATACTCTTAGTAAAAGTATTTATCTTCAACTCGCAATCTGTGGATTATATTCGATTAGATAGATTGAAATTGTACATTAAACATCACAGTATAGTTGAAAGATATGTGTTGAGTAGAAACCCGAAGTGGGTGGCCAGCAGAGATAAATGGGATGGGCTGAGGGTTGGTATATGGAATTGGAGACAAGTGGGAGTGGAGTTGCTGTGTGAGAGATAGAATGATGGTCAAAATAAAAAGTCTAAATAAATCATAATAAAAAGTACATTTGAATGACACTAAGTGGCAGTGTTTTTTACAACTAATGCTGGTTTGCCTGAGGCTGATGCTGTGCAGGTGTTTGTTCACATGCATATACACACACTCTCATTCAAAGAAACACATACAAGAACACACACATACATGTAATAGTGCCAGACATGCACACAAACATATACAGTTGACATTGCTGTTATGATTTCAGTTGTCCCTGATGTCCTTTGTTTTAAATGTATTATTTATATATTTTTTGCATTGTTGTTTGCTGTCTTCTTCTGTCTTTTCCTTTTTTTTTTTTTTTAGTTCATTCTCTTGGTTGTTGGTGCATTGTGGGGTTCTTGCGGATGGGGAATGGAATTAATTGTATTTTTTATATAATTTTTTCTTCCTGGGGGGACTGTGGGAGGGGTCTCGAATGGTTGAGGGACAGCTATTGGGGAACTGTGGGAGGGGTCTCGAATGGTTGAGGGACAGCTATTGGGGAACTGTGGGGGGGATCTTGGAAGGTTTCAGGTTGACGTTTTTTGGCCTGGTGGTAGATCGGTCAACATGCCCTTGAGCAGGACATTGACACTGGATGCTTCTGTGTGTCGCTCTGACTGGGAATCTGTTGGATGACTGGTATGATGTAGTTATTGAGCGGCTTCACTGAAAGTATATTGTATGATTTGAATATTCAATAAATAATAATAAATAAATAAATAACCCATGGGATGGTGTTGTCAATAACACATAGGATGGTGTTGTCAATAACACATGGGATGGTGTTATCAATAAGACATGGGATGGTGTTGTCAATAAGACATGGGATGGTGTTGTCAATAAGACATGGGATGGTGTTGTCAATAACACAAGGGATGGTGTTGTCAATAACACATGGGATGGTGTTGTCAATAAGACATGGGATGGTGTTGTCAATAACACAAGGGATGGTGTTGTCAATAACACATGGGATGGTGTTGTCAATAACCCATGGGATGGTGTTGTCAATAACACATCGTATGGTGTTATCAATAAGACATGGGATGGTGTTGTCAATAACACATCGTATGGTGTTGTCAATAACACATGGGATGGTGTTGTCAATAACACATCGTATGGTGTTGTCAATAACACATGGGATGGTGTTGTCAATAACACAAGGGATGGTGTTATCAATAAGACATGGGATGGTGTTGTCAATAACACAAGGGATGGTGTTGTCAATAAGACATGGGATGGTGTTGTCAATAACACATCGTATGGTGTTGTCAATAACACATGGGATGGTGTTGTAAATGTTTGTTGGAGATTGTTTTTCCATGTAAGCTACTATTCACTGTGGTTTCCTTTACATAGTGTAGAGCTCATTTAAAAAAGCACTCCCACTTCTGAGTTGTCTGGTTGCAGGTGATTGGGAACAATGTGAATACTTGAAATTATAATTAACCCTGCAAACTACTCTTGCGAGTATCATTTATTTTATTCAAGCTTACTTGTCGGCCTCCAGGCCTTCGTCAGAGCTTTTGTGAAAGTCTGTATATTATACCCTTGAGCAGACATTCATCTACCCATATTCTGTTAATTACTTAAAGAATTAAAAGCATCAGGATTTATCTGTGCTGACCAACAACTAAGCATTAACAATATCAATGAAGTTTACTTTATTGTCCAATTGTATACAAGATCCAACGGAAGGTCATTCAGCTTTATCCCAACCCCTCTGAAAATTACACTAAATACAAGCATCTTATAAATCAGCTACGTAGAAACCATGTTGATGGATCTCTTGGTAGACTGTGATGTATTTGGAGGCAGTCTTAACGAGGGGAAGGACATGTTGCTGTGTGAAGTCATCCCTAGTGACTGACTCTCTGCCCTCTGCTCTCCTCAGCTGGTTCAGGAAGGACAGGGCAAAGCCATAGCAACACGAGCCAAACTCCCTCTCCTCTTCAAACCTGGAGCAAATACAGTGCGCTTCAGTGACACGTGTTGCTGTTTTGGCTCTGTACTCCACTTCGGATTTGAAATGATACAATGACTGAGGTTAAAGGGCAGACTGTCAGCTTTAATTTGAGGGTATTTTCATCTGTATCGGGTGAACCGTTTCAAAATTACAGCCCTTTTTGTACATACAGTAGTGCCCCCATTTTAGGGGCCCAAATGTATTGGGACAAATTAACTTGTGTATTAAAAACGTTTAGTATTTGGTTCTATATTATGATTATGAATAATCCTGAATTAATAGTGAATTATAATGAGTGAGAAAGTTAGACGCACATATTATACCCCCCCAAAATGCTAACCACCTCTGTTACTGTAATGGTGAGAGGTTAGCATGTCTTGGTGGTATGATATAAAATGCTAACCACCTCTGTTACTGTAATGGTGAGAGGTTAGCATGTCTTGGGGGTATGATATAAAATGCTAACCACCTCTGTTACTGTAATGGGGAGAGGTTAGCATGTCTTGGGGGTATGCTATAAAATGCTAACCACCTCTGTTACTGTAATGGGGAGAGGTTAGCATGTCTTGGGGGTATGATATAAAATGCTAACCACCTCTGTTACTGTAATGGTGAGAGCTTAGTATGTCTTGGGGGTATGATATTTGTGCGTCTAACTTTCTCAGTTATCATTATTCACGATTCATTCAGGATTGATTATCTGTAATCATGGTAGCATTCACATGAAGAAGTGTAGAAGTGTTTAGAAACATATTCAATTCACAATTAAAGTGACTCCAAAATGACACAATACATTATTTAGCATTCATTTCTATTGGGCACAAAATAATCTGAAACACAACCAAAACAAACAGTAAATGCATCCAACAAATGTGTAGAGTCACAGGCTTCATGTAGTCACTGCGTGCTATGAAGGGGACCAAATACTTGGGGGGCGACGACTATGTACAAAAAGCTGTAATTTCTAAACGGTTCAGGGAGGGGGGAGGGGATTTCTAAACGGTTCAGGGAGGGGGGAGGGGATTTCTAAACGGTTCAGGGAGGGGGGAGGGGATTTCTAAACGGTTCAGGGAGGGGGGAGGGGATTTCTAAACGGTTCAGGGAGGGGGGAGGGGATTTCTAAACGGTTCAGGGAGGGGGGAGGGGATTTCTAAACGGTTCACCCGATATGTATGAAAATACCCTCAAATGATTTGTATCGGTTCAAAGTGCTGGAGTACAGAGCCAAAACAAACACAACATTGTCACAGTACCAATACTTTTGGAGATTAGTCTGTCTTAAACAAAATAATCATGTTGAAGTTTTTGTTATTGTAAACTACTTAGAACCCCTTTATATTAAAGGTATTCTTTATGTGGGGTTTATAAAGTGGAACCACCATCTTATATCTATTAGATCTTCAGAATTAACTATTTCCATTTGTAATATTCACCTGTGTCGTGACCACGTGGAGAGGAGGGAGAACTGTTCCAGCTCACTGTCCCACAGCGTCCCAGCTAGGATGTCCCTGCCAGTCCCGGGGGCCACCAGCGGCACACAGAGGCACTGCTCCCAGCCCTGTTCCTCTCTCTGGACTCCTGAGGAGGTGTAGCTGTACACGACACCTTGAACACAGACATCCGCTCTAGTTACCTAGTCCAGTCTAACACCCAAACTGGCTGTTTTGATATTCAAACTGCAAGTATTCTGAAGGCACCTTGTGAGTTAGTAACTCCAACATGCAGCTCCGAGTCCTGCCATTCACTGTGACAAACACCATGACAGGTCCGGTCAGGAAGACACATGAAAGTTGAAAATACACATTTAAAATGATTTACCTTTTAACATTCAATGTTGCAAAAATAAATAAACATTTGTTGACAATATGAGAATACAGTAAAAATATCAGTAAAGTTTTACCTAAGAAAAGCAGGTCCCAGTGAGGATCCAATGAGGAAGGCGCACCGGACCTTGTGTCCATTACTAAATGGACATGGAACAATGACCGGTGCCTCGAGAAGGCTGAATCTCATCTGCTCCTGACAGATTGGGCATTTTCGCCCTGTGTTTTCTGTTTGGAAACTATTTTTGTCAAAACTATAGATTTTTCTTGCACAATGGTTAAACTTCAAGACAGTGCAGTCCATTGGAAGGTTCAACCGGGAAATGCATGAGCTAGGTGACACACACTGGTGTTTTTAAGGGTTACAAACGTTGCTAAAAAAGGAAACAATTACAACGCGTTAAAAAGTCATTTTTATTCATAAATAATAACTGTTTATTTATTCTTAAAGATAATCGTTTTTCAACATACCTGTCGTATGCTCGAGAGACTCATATCTGGCTGCCTACCTGTCTTGAACCCTTCCCCTCGGAACCTTTCGTTCATCGAATCTGGGGGTTTATTATAGGCGGGAGTTTTTGCTTGCACTCAAACGTGACAACGGGAACATAAATAACGTTGCCCCAATGTTATTGAGCATAAAAAATGAACACGAAGCAAGTCACCTGCAGGTAGAACTTGTCCGGTGTTTACTGTTTTTACTGTTGCTTGAGTGTGTTTCTTGAGTGTGTGTCTTGCTTCGAGCTGTTTCAGTTCTTGCATTTGGCAAATGTTAGCTTCTTAGCTAGCTAAAGTTAGCTGGGATGCCGCTAACGATTCTGGTACGATATATTTGTGAAAACATGCTGCAGTGTGTTGTGCAAAGTGAACATTTCCATGAATCACGCGATTGGTGCTTTTACTTGCTAGTTAGCACTAGAAAGTGCAACTACCGGTAGCTAGCTATATTAGCTGCTAGTTAGCTAGGCTAGCGTGTATGAATGACACCTACCAGCAAGAAGCTGATGTCAGACCGTTTCTGTTGCTAACCAGTAGCCTCCAATCACTCCAGTATATGAACCTAATCAGACTCTATCCCCGAACACCAGGCCTCAATACGTAGCTACCAGTAGATATCATAGCTAACCTCTGTTAATTCTACCGTTTTTTTGTGTTGCTATGCAGGTATTTTCTCCATGGTGTCTGCCGAGAGGGGAATAGGTGCATGTTCTCTCATGACCTGACCACCAGTAAACCTTCAACCATCTGTAAGTTCTACCAGAGAGGTGTGTGTGCCTACGGAGACCGCTGCAGGTAAGATCCAACATACTGACCACACTGATGGGCTGGAATGTAGGCTACAAATCACAATGGTTTATACAATAGGCCAACTGTGACATTATTACTTACAGGCCCTTCCCAACAACACAGAGAAAGAAAAGTAATAACACATAATAAATTCACAATGATAACGTGGCAATATATACCGGGTACGAGGTAATTGAGGTAGATATACATATAATTAGGAATAAAATGACTAGGCAACAGCTAGATAATTAACAGTAGCAGCAGCATAGGTGATCAAAGTTCATTGGTCGCGTACACAGATTATCATATGTGAAAGCAGGTGCAGCGAAATGCTCATGATGCTTACAGTGCAGTAAGTAAATAACAGTACAATACCAATATACAACATAACCCCCAATCTACAGTCACTGTATCCGTTTTATGCACATAGCCCAACCATCGTGTTCAATATCTGTTATTATGATGGTGTGTGACTCTCTGTGTTGTAGGTATGACCACATCAAGCCGGCTGGTGGTGGTGGTGGTGGAGGGGGGAGAGGTGTGCCCATGGACCTCCCTAACAGAAACCCCATCACTGCTGGGGCATTCATTCCCCCTGGTGTTGCTGTCCCGGGACATCCAGGCAACTCTGCACCCCCACCCAGGCACAATGGAGGGAAGAAACCCCTGGTGCTGAGAGATAGAGGTACAGTACTGAACACTGTATGCTGGAAACACTCAGCTTTGTTATTTTAACTAAAACATAACCAATCTTTGTTAAACAAATACCAAACTTGTTTTTGCATGGATTCCGCGACGCGGTTAGCTTTTAACATCTAGAACCGCTATTGTCCCGGAATCCCGCTTAACTGACAAGTTAAAGTCTGCTTGAAAGAGCCGCTAAGCTCCTAACGTTAGCCATCAAGCTAACGAAGTTAGTCCCAGATGAGTTTTCCAATGAAGCCCTATTTGTCTGGAGAAGTAAATGAGCGGTTCCAATGTGGCAGGACCTGTATCTACTACGCTTTGTTTCAGGACAAACTGGATCACTCAGAGTTCCAATGCGACAATTGTTTGCTTGCCGCGGATTATAGTATTGAGGTGGCTTCCTTAATCACGCAGGTCGCCAGCCTACGTAAGAAACTGGGGAAAGCGCAGAGTGAAATGTTTACCTTTTCTATGCCGGTGGCTGGACGGCGTTCGCGCTTGTTGGATGCATCTCCGCTGGGGTTGCAAAATTCCAGGAACTTTCAATAAATTACATGGTTTTCCCAAAATCCTGTTTGGAGGATTCCAGAAATCAGGAAGGAATAAGCAAGTGTTGCCCGGAGCTCCCACATCTGATAGTGGAGTCAAAGGAGCACAGCCAGAGGAACTTGGCAATCAACAATGGTCGCATGTCACGAGCCGTGGAAGCCGAATACAGCGGCCTCTTGCAAAGCAGTCTACACTCCCAACAAGAGGCCTGGAGCGGATGCAAACAACGAATAGTTAAACCGTCCTGGAGCCTGATATTCCTGCACCTTCCACGCTGGGGGTACCTGTGTCTGGAGCCTGATCTTCCGGCACCTTCCACGCTGGGGGTACCTGTGTCTGGAGCCTGATCTTCCGGCACCTTCCACGCTGGGGGTACCTGTGTCTGGAGCCTGATATTCCGGCACCTTCCACGCTGGGGGTACCTGTGTCCGGAGCCTGATATTCCTGCACCTTCCACGCTGGTGGTACCTTTGTCTGGAGCCTGATCTTCCTGCACCTTCCACGCTGGGGGTACCTGTGTCTGGAGCCTGATCTTCCGGCACCTTCCACGCTGGGGGTACCTGTGTCTGGAGCCTGATCTTCCGGCACCTTCCACGCTGGGGGTACCTGTGTCTGGAGCCTGATCTTCCTGCACCTTCCACGCTGGGGGTACCTGTGTCTGGAGCCTGATCTTCCTGCACCTTCCACGCTGGGGGTACCTGTGTCTGGAGCCTGATCTTCCTGCACCTTCCACGCTGGGGTTACCTGTGTCTGGAGCCGCTGTGCCTACTCCTACTCCTTCCACGATTTCCAAGATTTCAAAGTCGACGTCGGCAACCTTCTGTCCCTGCCCTCGATTGAGCAGGCTTCTCCATCTGTCGGAGGCCTGCACCATCCTGTGAAGAGTGGGAGTGGGCGGATATCCTCACCAGCCGTGATTTTATGCCGCTCCATGTTAAGAAATGACTATTCCTGGTGCAAAAACAATGTCTTTTCCGAAGCTTGAGTAAATTACATTACTAAGCTGCTCCCGAATGTACTATGCCAGGACATGTGGGTTTTAAAGACATTATGAAGGGTGTTTTGAACAGTTGAAACTGGATTTTAAAGAGCTGATTGACTCTCTGCTAGACACTAATAAAAGACTGGCCCTGTGCCCTCTCTGATCATATATGGCCCTGTCCCCTCTCTGATCACATCTGGCCCTGTGCCCTCTCTGATCACATCTGGCCCTGTGCCCTCTCTGATCATATCTGGCCCTGTGCCCCCTCTGATCATATCTGGCCCTGTCCTCTCTCTGATCATATCTGGCCCTGTCCCCTCTCTGATCATATCTGGCCCTGTGCCCTCTCTGATCATATCTGGCCCTGTGCCCTCTCTGATCATATCTGGCCCTGTGCCCTCTCTGATCATATATGGCCCTGTGCCCTCTCTGATCATATCTGGCCCTGTCCTCTCTCTGATCATATCTGGCCCTGTGCCCTCTCTGATCATATCTGGCCCTGTGCCCTCTCTGATCATATCTGGCCCTGTGCCCTCTCTGATCATATCTGGCCCTGTTCTCTCTCTGATCATATCTGGCCCTGTCCTCTCTCTGATCATATCTGGCCCTGTGCCCTCTCTGATCATATCTGGCCCTGTGCCCTCTCTGATCATATCTGGCCCTGTGCCCTCTCTGATCATATCTGGCCCTGTGCCCTCTCTGATCATATCTGGCCCTGTCCTCTCTCTGATCATATCTGGCCCTGTGCCCTCTCTGATCATATCTGGCCCTGTCCTCTCTCTGATCATATCTGGCCCTCTCTGATCATATCTGGCCCTGTTCTCTCTCTGATCATATCTGGCCCTGTCCTCTCTCTGATCATATCTGGCCCTGTGCCCTCTCTGATCATATCTGGCCCTGTGCCCTCTCTGATCATATCTGGCCCTGTGCCCTCTCTGATCATATCTGGCCCTGTCCTCTCTCTGATCATATCTGGCCCTGTCCTCTCTCTGATCATATCTGGCCCTGTCCCCTCTCTGATCATATCTGGCCCTGTCCCCTCTCTGATCATATCTGGCCCTGTGCCCTCTCTGATCATATCTGGTGATTTAAATATTGACTGGCTTTCATCAAGCTGCCCACTCAAGAAAAAGCTTCAAACTGTAACCAGTGCCTGCAACCTGGTTCAGGTAATCAGTCAACCTACCAGGGTAGTTACAAACAGCACAGAAATGAAATCATCAACATGTATTATTCACATCTTTACTAATGCTGCAGAAATGTGTTTGAAAGCAGTATCCAGATCCATCAGATGGGGTGATCACAACATAGCAGCCATATCTAGGTAAACCAACGTTCCAAAGGCTGGGCCTAATATAGTGTATAAGAGGACAGGCTGGGCCTAATATAGTGTATAAGAGGACAGGCTGGGCCTAATATAGTGTATAAGAGGACAGGCTGGGTCTAATACAGTGTATAAGAGGACAGGCTGGGCCTAATATAGTGTATAAGAGGTCATACAATACGTTTTTTTGTAGTGATTCCTATGTTGTTGATGTAAAGAATATTTGTTGATCCGTGGTGTGTAATGAGAAGCAAACAGACTTTGCACTTATGAAATTGCTTATTCCAGTTACTAATAAGCATGCACCCATTTAAGAAAACTGTTTAATCCCTGTGGATTGATGAGGAATTGAAACATTTTATGGTTGAGTGGGATGAGACAAAAGGAATGGCAAATAAGTCTGGCTGCACAACCGATTGGCAAATGTACTGCAAATCGAGAAATCATCTGAATTAAAAGAGGAAAGTACACTATAAAACAAAGGGGGCGGCAAGTAGCCTAGTGGTTAGAGCATTGGGCCAGTAACTGAAAGGTTGCCAGATCGAACCCCCGAGCTGACAAGGTAAAAGTCTGTCGTTCTGCCCCTGAACAAGGCAGTTAACCCACTGTTCCTTGGCTGTCATTGTAAATATGAATTTGTTCTTAACTGACTTGCCTAGTTAAATAAAGGTTACATGAATGATAGTAAAAAGCTTAAATGAAACTTCTGGGGGAAAAGGCCAACTCGGCTCAATCGTTAATTGAATCAGATGGCTCATTCATCACAACTGACTGATGTTGCCAATTACTTTAATGACTTATCCAAACTTATCCATGACATGCCAGCAACAAACTCTGACACTACACATCCAAGTATATCGGACCAAATTATGGAAGACAAGAATTTGAATTCTGTAAAGTCAGTGTGGAAGAGGTGAAAAATTGTCGATCAACAATGACAAGCCACTGGGGTCTGAGGACTTGGATGGAAAATTACTGCGGATAATGGTGGATGATATTGCCACTCCTATTTTCCATATCTTCAATTTAAGCCTACTAGAGAGCGTGTGCCCTCAGGCCTGGAGGGGAGCAAAAGTCATTCTGCTACCTAAGATTAGTAAAAGACCCCTTTACTGGCTCAAATAGCCAACCAATCAGCCTGTTACCAACCCTTAGTAAACTTCTGGATTTTTTTTTTTGACCAGATACAATGCTATTTTACAGTAAACAAATTGACAAGACTTTCAGCGCACTTATAGTGAAGGACATTCAAGCACAGCACTTACACAATTGACTGATGATTGGCTGAGAGAAATTGATGCAAAAAAGATTGGGGGCTGTTTTTTTCGACATCAGTGCGGCGTTTGACATTATTGATCATAGTCTGCTGCTGGAAAAACATACAGTACCAGTCAAAAGTTTGGACGCCTGCTCATTTCAAGGGTTTTTCTTGATTTTTACTATTTTCTACATTGTAGAATAATAGTGAAGACATCAACTATGAAATAACACAAGGAATCATGTAGTAAAGTAGCCACCCTTTGTCTTGATGACAGCTTTGCACACTCCTGGCATTATCTCAACCAGCTTCATGAGGTAGTCACCTGGAAAGCATTTCAATTAACAGGTGTGCCTTGTTAAAAGTTAATTTGTGGAATTTCTTCCAGGTAGAATCAGAAATTCCCCAGTGCAGCTGTGTAACCCCCTTACTTTTTTCAATCTTTACTAATGCCACTGGCTTTGATTTAAGGCCTATGTGTCTGTGTGCGGATGACTCAACAATATACACATCAGCTACTACAGCGACTGAAATTACTGCAACACTTAACAAAGAGCAGCAGTTTGAGTGGATAGCAAGGAATAAGTTGGTCCTAAATTTTCAAACCAAAAGCATTGTATTTGGAACAAATCGTTCACTAAATCCTAAACCTCAACTAAATTTTGTTATAAATAATGTGGAAATTGAGCAAGTTGAGGTCAAAACATATTGATACAAGAGTAGCTAAAATGGGGAGAAGTCTGTCCATTAATAAAGCCCAGCTCTACCTTAACAGCACTATCAACAAGGCAGGTCCTACAGGTTTTGTCCCACCTTGACTACTGTTCAGTCGTGTGGTCAGGTGCCACAAAGAGGATCTTAAGAAAATTGCAATTGGCTCAGAACAGGGCAGCACGGCTGGCCCTTGAATGTACACAGAAAGCAAACATGAATAATATGCATGTCAATCTCTCCTTGCTCAAAGTGGAGGATAGATTGACGTCATCACTACTTGTATTTATGAAAGGTTTAATGCACCGAGCTGTCTGTTTGAAATACTGGCACACAGCTCAGACACCCATGCATACCCCACAAGACATGCCACCAGAGGTCTCTTCACAATCCCTAAGTCCAGAACAGACTATGGGAGGTGCACGGTACTACATAGAGGCATGACTACATGGAACTCTATTCCACATCAGGTAACTGATGAAAGCAGTAGAATCAGATTGTTTTTAAACAGATAAAAATACACCTTATGGAACAGCGGGGACTGTGATGCAACACATACACATTGATTTTGTCTTTTAGATATGTGGTAGTGGAGTAGGGGCCTGAGGGCACGCACTTAGTGCTGTAAAATCTGTTATACCGTTTTAAAAACATTACAATACATTCATAACTGCTTTACTCTTCCTGGGGTCTGGTCAAATTAACTGATGCCTTGGCAGCAGCTAATGGGGATCCATAATAAATACAACCCCCTGGTGCTGAGAGAAAGCTACAGTATGTAGAAACCCCTGGTGCTGAGGGAGAAAGCTACAGTATGTAGAAACCCCTGGTGCTGAGAGAGAAAGCTACAGTATGTAGAAACCCCTGGTGCCGAGAGAGAAAGCTACAGTATGTAGAAACCCCTGGTGCCGAGAGAGAAAGCTACAGTATGTAGAAACCCCTGGTGCCGAGAGAGAAAGCTACAGTATGTAGAAACCCCTGGTGCCGAGAGAGAAAGCTACAGTATGTAGAAACCCCTGGTGCCGAGAGAGAAAGCTACAGTATGTAGAAACCCCTGGTGCCGAGAGAGAAAGCTACAGTATGTAGAAACCCCTGGTGCCGAGAGAGAAAGCTACAGTATGTAGAAACCCCTGGTGCCGAGAGAGAAAGCTACAGTATGTAGAAACCCCTGGTGCCGAGAGAGAAAGCTACAGTATGTAGAAACCCCTGGTGCCGAGAGAGAAAGCTACAGTATGTAGAAACCCCTGGTGCCGAGAGAGAAAGCTACAGTATGTAGAAACCCCTGGTGCCGAGAGAGAAAGCTACAGTATGTAGAAACCCCTGGTGCCGAGAGAGAAAGCTACAGTATGTAGAAACCCCTGGTGCCGAGAGAGAAAGCTACAGTATGTAGAAACCCCTGGTGCCGAGAGAGAAAGCTACAGTATGTAGAAACCCCTGGTGCCGAGAGAGAAAGCTACAGTATGTAGAAACCCCTGGTGCCGAGAGAGAAAGCTACAGTATGTAGAAACCCCTGGTGCCGAGAGAGAAAGCTACAGTATGTAGAAACCCCTGGTGCCGAGAGAGAAAGCTACAGTATGTAGAAACCCCTGGTGCCGAGAGAGAAAGCTACAGTATGTAGAAACCCCTGGTGCCGAGAGAGAAAGCTACAGTATGTAGAAACCCCTGGTCCCGAGAGAGAAAGCTACAGTATGTAGAAACCCCTGGTGCCGAGAGAGAAAGCTACAGTATGTAGAAACCCCTGGTGCCGAGGGAGAAAGCTACAGTATGTAGAAACCCCTGGTGCCGAGAGAGAAAGCTACAGTATGTAGAAACCCCTGGTGCCGAGAGAGAAAGCTACAGTATGTAGAAACCCCTGGTGCCGAGAGAGAAAGCTACAGTATGTAGAAACCCCTGGTGCCGAGAGAGAAAGCTACAGTATGTAGAAACCCCTGGTGCCGAGAGAGAAAGCTACAGTATGTAGAAACCCCTGGTGCCGAGAGAGAAAGCTACAGTATGTAGTTTAGTTTGCCACTAGGAGGTCAAATGTAATGCAGCCAGCAGTATAATCCAGAGGGATGTGTTAACTCGAAATAACACAACGACAAGGTTCCAGTTTAACAAAGTTGACTATACCGTATGAACACACTACAAGGTAGCCATTACACTCAAGGCTAGGTCCATCAACGACTCGACTTCCTGCGCATGCGCACTCTTGACTGAGTGATAGCCCCGTAATAACAGAAATATAGGGATACATAAAACATGAACTTAACAGTATGTTCCCTTCAACTGTATCCTGTTCTCTTTCCTGTGTGTGTGTGTGTGTGTGTTCCAGCCCAGGGCTGTGACAGCAGAATGATGCCTTATGGTGGAGATGGCCCAGAGGTAACCGAGGCAGAGTGTTGGGCGGAATACCATGAAAACAGCGCCCATGCCAAACCTCATTCCTACCTGGACGCCATCAGGACCAGTCTGGAGTGTTCTGCCACGGCCGGCCCCTACCCTGTCTCTGTCCCCTGCCCACAGCAACAGCTCTGTCCCTACGCTGCTGCAGGACAGTGTCACTACGGAAACACCTGCCCCTATCTCCACGGTGACCTGTGTGACATTTGCAGCCTGCAGGTGCTCCACCCACACGACCCTGAGCAGAGGAGAGCTCACGAGAAGGTAGGACCCATACTTTAACACGAACCCTAACGGCACTGGTAGGAGTGTCATACAAACAACACCCTAACCCTAACTGCACTGGTAGGAGTGTCATACAAACAACACCCTAACCCTAACGGCACTGGTAGGAGTGTCATACAAACAACACCCTAACCCTAACGGCACTGGTAGGAGTGTCATACAAACAACACCATAACCCTAACGGCACTGGTAGGAGTGTCATACAAACAACATGAATAGGTCCTTTTGGATATCAAGTAATCAACGTCTATGATGGTGATTTATAAATGAAATAGCTTGGATATGGATCAAGTCTGGATTCATTCCATGTGATGGCTGTCCCTCAGATGTGTATGTTGGTGTTTGAGGCGGACATGGAGAAGGCGTTTGCAGCGCAGCACAGCCAGGACAAGGTGTGTTCTATCTGTATGGAGGTGGTTTATGAGAAAGCTGCTGCCTCAGAGAGACGCTTCGGGATCCTCTCTTCTTGCTGCCACACATACTGCCTCTCCTGCATCCGCCAGTGGCGCTGCGCCAAGCAGTTTGAGAACAAGATCATCAAGTGAGTTGATATCTACTATTCTATACTCCCGAAGCAGTTTTAAAACAAGCTCAGCAAGTGAGTTGATAACAGCTATACACACCAAGCAGTTTGAAAACACCATCAATAAGATACTATACACACCAAGCAGTTTGAAAACACCATCAATAAGATACTATACACACCAAGCAGTTTGAAAACACCATCAATAAGATACTATACACACCAAGCAGTATGAAAACACCATCAATAAGATACTATACACACCAAGCAGTATGGAAACACCATCAATAAGATACTATACACACCAAGCAGTTTGAAAACACCATCAATAAGATACTATACACACCAAGCAGTATGAAAACACCATCAATAAGATACTATACACACCAAGCAGTATGAAAACACCATCAATAAGATACTATACACACCAAGCAGTATGAAAACACCATCAATAAGATACTATACACACCAAGCAGTATGAAAACACCATCAATAAGATACTATACACACCAAGCAGTTTGAAAAAACCATCAATAAGATACTAAACACACCAAGCAGAATGAAAACACCATCAATAAGATACTATACACACCAAGCAGTTTGAAAACACCATCAATAAGATACTATACACACCAAGCAGTATGAAAACACCATCAATAAGATACTATACACACCAAGCAGTATGAAAACACCATCAATAAGATACTATACACACCAAGCAGTATGAAAACACCATCAATAAGATACTATACACACCAAGCAGTTTGAAAACACCATCAATAAGATACTATACACACCAAGCAGTATGAAAACACCATCAATAAGATACTATACACACCAAGCAGTTTGAAAACACCATCAATAAGATACTATACACACCAAGCAGTTTGAAAACACCATCAATAAGATACTATACACACCAAGCAGTTTGAAAACACCATCAATAAGATACTATACACACCAAGCAGTTTGAAAACACCATCAATAAGATACTAAACACACCAAGCAGTTTGAAAACAGCATCAATAAGATATTATACACACCAAGCAGTTTGAAAACACCATCAATAAGATACTATACACACCAAGCAGTTTGAAAACACCATCAATAAGATACTAAACACACCAAGCAGTTTGAAAACACCATCAATAAGATACTATACACACCAAGCAGTATGAAAACACCATCAATAAGATACTATACACACCAAGCAGTTTGAAAACACCATCAATAAGATACTATACACACCAAGCAGTTTGAAAACACCATCAATAAGATACTAAACACACCAAGCAGTTTGAAAACACCATCAATAAGATACTATACACACCAAGCAGTATGAAAACACCATCAATAAGATACTATACACACCAAGCAGTATGAAAACACCATCAATAAGATACTATACACACCAAGCAGTTTGAAAACACCATCAATAAGATACTATACACACCAAGCAGTTTGAAAACACCATCAATAAGATACTAAACACACCAAGCAGTTTGAAAACAGCATCAATAAGATATTATACACACCAAGCAGTTTGAAAACACCATCAATAAGATACTATACACACCAAGCAGTTTGAAAACACCATCAATAAGATACTAAACACACCAAGCAGTTTGAAAACACCATCAATAAGATACTATACACACCAAGCAGTATGAAAACACCATCAATAAGATACTATACACACCAAGCAGTATGAAAACACCATCAATAAGATACTATACACACCAAGCAGTATGAAAACACCATCAATAAGATACTATACACACCAAGCAGTTTGAAAACACCATCAATAAGATACTATACACACCAAGCAGTTTGAAAACACCATCAATAAGATACTATACACACCAAGCAGTTTGAAAACACCATCAATAAGATACTATACACACCAAGCAGTTTGAAAACAGCATCAATAAGATATTATACACACCAAGCAGTTTGAAAACACCATCAATAAGATACTATACACACCAAGCAGTATGAAAACACCATCAATAAGATACTATACACACCAAGCAGTTTGAAAACACCATCAATAAGATACTATACACACCAAGCAGTTTGAAAACACCATCAATAAGATACTATACACACCAAGCAGTTTGAAAACACCATCAATAAGATACTATACACACCAAGCAGTTTGAAAACAAGATCATCAAGTAAGTGCATCTTCTACGTTTCTGGATCTAGACCCAAATTCATATGCGGTACTGAGTAGTTCTGATTTAGGATCAAGTCCATGTAATATTATGATCTTAGATCAGCAATAGATCAGAGTAGATCCTACTCTTGAGATGTTTTATGAATATGTGCCCTGATCTTGTTTCATCTGTTACCATGGCTATCAGGGTGCTAGTATAAGCCCATGTGTAGCCTCCACTGTTATTACTGTGTTTAGAAACTCACATGATCAGGTGATACTGACAACTTGAGGGAGTTGCAGCTAGTTGAACAACAGGATGCCACTGTGATGTGAAGCAGAATGACTGGCCATAATATACAGGGATGTGGCTAACCGTGTGCCTCTCTCTCCAGGTCGTGTCCAGAGTGCAGAGTGGTGTCTGAGTTTGTCATCCCTAGTGTGTACTGGGTGGAGGACCAGGATGAGAAGAACAGACTGATAGAGGACTTCAAGTCTGGAGTCAGGTATGTATATACACAGTACCAGTTAAACGTTTGGACACACCTACTCCTTCCAGGGTTTTATTTTTACTATTTTCTATATTGTAAAATGGTGATGACATAAACCATTGAATCATGTAGTAACCAAAAAAAGTGTTAAACAAATCAAAATATATTTTCTATTTTGAGATTCTTCAAAGTATTCATGCTTTGATGACAGCATTGCACACTCTTAGCATTCTCTCAACGAGCTTCATGAGGTAGTCACAGGTGTTCCTTGTTAAAAGTTAATTTGTGGAATTTCTTTCCTTAATGTGTTTGAGCCAATCAGATGTGTGACAAGGTAGGGGTGGTATACAGAAGATATTCCTATTTGGTAAAAGACCAAGTCCATATTATGGCAAGAACAGCTCAAATAAGCAGAGAAACAACAGTCCATCATTACTTTAAGACTTGAAGGTCAGTCAATACGGAAAATTTCAAGAAACTGTCTGAGAGAATGCAAAGCTGTCATCAAGGCAAAGGGTGGCTACTTTGAAGAATCTCAAATATTTGTTTAACACTTTTTTGGTTATTACATGATCCATATGTGTTTTGATGTCTTCACTATTATTCTACAATGTAGAAAATATAAGGAAACCTTTGAATGAGTAGGTGTTCTAAAACTTTTGACTGGTATGTATGTACGGTATATACACATACTGAACAAAAACACAACATGCAACAATTTCAAAGATTTTACTGAGTTACAGTTCATATAAGGAAATCAGTCAATTGTAATGAATTCATTAGGCCCTAATCTATGGATTTCACATGACTGGGAATACAGATATGCATCTGTTGGTCAGATACCTTACCAAAGAAAAGTAGGGGCATGTATCAGAAAACCAGTCAGTATCTGGTGTGACCACATTTTGCCTCATGCAGCGCGACATCTTCTCGGAGTTGATCAGGCTGTTGATTGTGGAATGTTGTCCCACTCCTCTTCAATGGCTGTGCAAAGTTTCTGGCTATTGGTGGAAACTGGAATACGCTGTCATACACGTCGATCCAGAACATCCTCAATAGGTGACATGTCTGAGTATGCAGGCCGTGGAAGAATTTTCAGCTTCCAGAATTGTGTACAGATCCTTGCGACATGGGGTTGTACCTTATCATGCTGAAACATGAGGTGATGACGGCGGATACATTGCACGACAATCGACCTCAGAATCTCCTCACGGTATCTCTGTGCATTCAAATTGCCATTGATAAAATGCAATTGTGTTCGTTGTCTTTAGCTTATGCCTGCCCATACCATAACCCCACCACCATGGGGCCCTCTGTTCACAACGTTTACATCAGTAAACCGCTCGCCCACATGACGCTATCTGCCCGGTACAGTAAAACCGGGATTCATTTGTAAAGAACACACTTCTCCAGCGTGCAGGTGGCCATCAAAGGTGAGCATTTGCCCACTGAAACGGGTTACTATGCCGAGCTGCAGTCAGGTCGACACGCACGCAGATGAGCTTCCCTGACAGTTTGTGCATAAATTCGGTTTTGCAAACGCCCATTTTCATCAGCTGTCCGGGTGGCTCCTCAGACCATCCCGCATGTGAAGAAGCTGGATGTGGAGAGGCCGGTTGGACCTACTGACAAATTCTCTAAAACAACGTTGGAGGTAGCTTATGGTAGAGAAATTAACATTCAATGCTCTGTTGAACATTCCTGCAGTCAGCATGCCAATTGCGCGCTCCCTCAAAACATCTGTGGCATTGTTGTGTGACACAACTGCACATTTTAGTGGCCCTTTGTTGTCCCCAGCACAATGTGCACCTGTGTAATGATCATGCTCTTTAATCAGCCACACCTGTCAGGTGGATGGATTATCTTGGCAAAGGATAAATTCTCACTAACAGGGATGTAAACAAATTTGTGCACATTTTAGAGAATAACGTTTTGTGCGTATGGAACATTTGCGATCTTTTATTTCAGCTCATTTTTTTATATTTATTTCACCTTTATTTAACCAGGTAGGCTAGTTGAGAACAAGTTCTCATTTGCAACTGCGACCTGGCCAAGATAAAGCAAAGCAGTTCGACACAAACAACAACACATAGTTACACATGGAATGCTTCTACACCTGCATTGCTTGCTGTTTGGGGTTTTAGGCTGGGTTTCTGTACAGCACTTTGAGACATCAGCTGATGTAAGAAGGTCTATATAAATAGATTTGATTTGAGCTAACAAAACATTCAGTCAATAATACAGTAGAAAAAAAGAAAAAAGTGTATATACAGTGAGTGCAAATGAGGTAAGGTAAGGCAATAAATAGGCCATGGTGGCGAAGTAATTACAATATAGCAATTAAACAATGGAAGGGTAGATGTGCAGAAGATGAATGTGCAAATAGAGATACTGGGGTGCAAAGGAGCAAGATAAATACATACATACAGTATGGGGGTGAGGTAGTTGGATGGGTTATTTACAGATGGGCTATGTACAGGTGCAACGATCTGTGAGCTGCTCTGACAGCTGGTGCTTAAAGCTAGTGAGGGAGATATGAGTCTCCAGCTTCAGTGATTTTTGCAGTTTGTTCCAGTCATTGGCAGCAGAGAACTGGAAGGAAAGGCGGCCACGGGAGGATTTGGCTTTGGGGGTGACCAGTGAGAAATGCGTGCTACGAGTGGGTGCTGCTATGGTGACCAGTGAGCTGAGATAAGTCAGGGCTTTACCTAGCAGAGACTTGTAGATGACCTGGAGCCAGTGGGTTTGGCGACGAGTATGAAGCGATGGCCAGCCAACGAGGGCGTACAGGTCGCAGTGGTGGGTAGTATATGTAGCTTTGGTGACAAAACGGATGGCACTGTGATAGACTGCATAGACTGAGTAGAGTGTTGAGGCTATTTTATAAATGACATCGCCGAAGTCGAGGATCGGTAGGATGGTCAGTTTTACGAGGGTATGTTTGGCAGCATGTAGGAAATAGGAAGCCGATTCTAGATTTAATTTTGCATGGGAGATGCTTAATGTGAGTACAGTCTTACCAGACACCTAGGTATTTGTGGGAAACTATCATAGACTACAAAGGGAAACCCAGCCGCGAGCTGCCCAGTGACGCATGCCTACCAGACGAGCTAAATGCCTTTTATGCTCGCTTTGAAGCAAGTAACACTAAAGCATGCATGAGTGCACCAGCTGTTCCGGACGACTGTGTGATAACACTATTGGTAGCCGATGTGAGCAATACCTTTAAACAGGGCAACATTCACAAAGCCGCGGGGAAAGACGGATTACCAGGATGTGTACTCAAAGCATGTGCAGACCAACTGACAAGTGTCTTCACTGACATTTTCAACCTCTCCCTGACCGAGTCTGTAATACCCATGTGTTTCAGCAGACCACCATAGTCCCTGTGCCCAAGGAAGCAAAGGTGACCTGCCTAAATGATTATCGCCCCGTAGCACTCACGTTGGTAGCTATGAAGTGGTTTGAAAGGCTGGTCATGTCTCACATCAACCTCATAATCCCTGATACCCTAGACCCACTCCAATTCGCATACCGCCCCAACAGATCCACAGATGATGCAATCGAACTCTACACTGCCCTTTCCCACCTGGACAAAAGCAACCCCTATGTGAGGATGCTGTTCATTGACTACAGCTCAGCGCTCAACACCATAGTGCCCACGAAGCTCATCACTAAGCTAAGGACCCTGGGACTAAACACCTCGCTCTAGAACTGGATCCTGACTGGCCACCCCCAGGTGGTAAGGGTAGGCAACACGCCTGCCACGCTGATCCTCAACACTGGGGCCCCTCAGGGATGTGTACTTAGTCCTCTCCTGTACTCCCAGTTCACCCACGACTCCAACACCATCATTAAGTTTGCTGATGACACAACAGTGGTAGGCCTGATCACCGACAACAATGAAACAACCTATAGGGAGGAGGTCAGAGAACTGGCAGAACTTTGCATCTTCTCCACTACTGTCCCGTCGATGTGACTAGGGAGGTGCTGTTTCCTGAAGTCCACGATCATCTACTTTGTTTTGTTGATGTTGAGTGAGGTTGTTTTCCTGACACCACACTCCGAGTGCCCTCGTCTCGTCGTTGTTGGTAATCAAGCCTACCACTGTAGTGTTGTCTGCAAACTTGATGATTGAGTTGGACACGTGCATGGCCACGCAGTCATGGGTGAACAGGGAGGGGCTGAGGGGCCCCAGTGTTGAGGATCAGCGAAGTGGAGATGTTTCCTAACCTCACCACCTGGGGGCGGCCCGTCAAAATCCAGGACCCAGTTGCACAGGGCGAGGTTGAGACCCAGAGCCTCCAGCTTTATGATGAGCTTTGAGGGTACTATGGTGTTGAATGTTGAGCTGTGGTCAATGAACAGCATTCCTCTTGTCCAGATGGGATAGGGGAATTGTGATTGCATCGTCTGTGGGCGGGTATGCAAACTGAAGTGGGTCTCAGGTGGAGGTGATATTATCCTTGAATAGTCTCTCAAAGCAATTCATGATGACAGAAGTGAGTGCTACAGGGTGATAACTGAACTAAATGGCTATCTTTGGTACAGGAACAATGGTGGCCATCTTGAAGCATGTGGGGACAGCGATTGAATATGTCTGTAAACACACCAGGCCTCTAGGCTGCTACCGTAGGCTTCTCTAGGCTATTACAACAGGCTGCTGCTGCTGCTACTGCTACTACAGGCTGCTACTACTGCTCTAGCATACTAACTACTACATGCTGCTACTACTGCTACAGGCATCTCTAGGCTGCTACTCTAAGCTGCTACTGCTACTACTAGGCTGCTACTGCTAATACTACTCTAGCATACTAACTACTACATGCTGCTACTACTGCTACAGGCATCTCTAGGCTGCTGCTGCTAGACTGCTACTACAGGCTGCTACTACTGCTCTAGCATACGAACTACTACATGCTGCTACTACTGCTACAGGCATCTCTAGGCTGCTGCTGCTAGGCTGCTACTGCTACTACAGGCTGCTACTACTGCTCTAGCATACTAACTACTACATGCTGCTACTACTACTACAGGCATCTCTAGGCTGCTACTCTAAGCTGCTACTGCTACTACAGGCTGCTATTACTACTCTAGGCATCTCTAGGCTGCTACTCTAAGCTGCTACTTCTACTACAGGCTGCTATTACTACTCTAGGCTGCGCATACTACTACTACAGGCTGCTGCCACTACTAGGCTACTACTTTTGCCTTCTTGCAATGCAATATTTCAACCACGAAACTGTGTGTGCGCATGGTCTAAAGTTTGCGGGAGGATAAACCGATTCATGTCAAGTTCAGTTTTTATAAATGCCAACCTTTGCGCATGCATGTTTTGTGCCTAAGCAATGTTTTTTAAATGAGGCCCCTAACCCTGCCAAGTGTCCTAGTTCCAACACCTGTCCTGTTTTTTCTTGCAGTAAGAAGCCGTGTAAATACTTTGACCAGGGTCGGGGAACCTGTCCGTTTGGAGGGAAGTGTTTCTACATGCATGCTTACCCCGACGGAACGCGAGCCGAGCCGGATAAACCCCGCAAGCAGCTGGGCTCTGAGGGGAACGTGAGGGTACGATAAGATATGGTGCTACTGCCAATACAATACTTAACTAGCATCATGATAACAGATCTTCTGTGTGTTGTTGGGTTGTAGTTCCTGAACTCTGTGCGTCTGTGGGACTTCATTGAGGAACGCGAGCAGCGCAGCGTTGCCCAGCCGCAAGACGAGGTCAGCGAACTGAGAGAACTCTTCATGCAGATGTCTGGTCCAGGAAGGGAGGAGAGCAGCGGGGTGTCTGCAGAGCCCTGAGCCCTCAACCTGGGGCCCAAACTACCCGTTACCCAGTCCAGCACTCTGCCCAACGGCTCAAACATACAACACTGGAGAATAACATGTACTCACTAGTAAGCCTTTCATGTTGATGGTTTGAGGCTTTTTTTAATCATGGTACATTTGTGTGGAAAGTAGTAAATCTGTACATAGAGCTGTAATGGTTTTGATATGCTTTAGATGCGGTCATATAGATCAGCCTTCAGCCAGGCGACAACATGATAGTGGTGTTACAGGAGAAACATCTAACTAATGCACACAAGTCTGTTTGACTCAATTTCGGCGTGTTAATTTAGACATTTACATTTCTGTTGTCCAGATAGCTAGTTCCTCCTAGAGGAACTGTTTAGTGTTGATGGATTCTCACATTGAGGTTTAGCAACTTTATCGGTATAAAATAAAAATGGTAATATTGACCTTATCCCACATCTATAGTAAGAGAATAAAGCAGACATCTATTGTTGAGTGACGCTGCCTGGGGGGACTAACCTATAGCAGGGAGTCTGGATATTATGCTACAGTGTTTAATGTATATTCTATGGTTAATCATTCATTACTATGTTGGCTTCCTTGTATTTATCCAATAGGAGTCCATTCATTGAATAAATCAAATGTTTGACAGCGCTGTATAACCTATGGGTTAATGAATGGAATAACTTGGATAAGGCCTGACATATTACTTCACAACCATGGCGTGTGTTCTGTTTCAGTCTATAGATATTTGGCTTTGTTTATTCATTGTATTTTAATAAAATAATCTTTCAGGTTTATAATGCTTGTTCAAGTACAATATTTATCCTAGAAGGCAAGCTAATAGATAACATGAAAATCATTTAATGTTAAAACAACTTCATGATTGAATAGCCTTTGCCTAACACGACAGCAGCTCTTCATCTATATATACCATGATCCAATACCCTGTAGGACAGTCCTACATGGATGTGTGTAGCCAGGAAACAGTTACAACACTCTGCATGTCCACTCACACAGCCATTTTGACGCTGACATAAAATGATTTGCCAAATTAGCGGACATTATGTTCAGAAACACCCTCACATCAGTGAGAGAAATAGCATCAATTGCAATAAAAAAAATCTTTACTCGATGCTGATCTTGTGAGTAGATTGTTGGGACAGAATGTGCTTTAACATGTAACTGATTAGGAAGTGGGGTTACTGCTCCTTAAGCATGCCTGGTAGCATGTTGAGGCAGGGTGGGTCCAGGCTAGGACACAGGCAGCCTGATGGGAGACGACCTTGCAGACAGTCTAAAATGGCACCTTGTGCACTTCTATTGTCCAGAGCCCTACAAGGCAGCACTATGAGACTCTGGTGCATACAGTGCCATTTGTGATGAAGCCAAAGGCAGGTTGGTGTGGGTCTAGAACACAGCGGTAGGTTGGCGTGTGTAGGTCAAAGGGCAGATGTTAATGTCCTCCGTGTGTGTTGCTCTGTGTAGCGACGGCTCGGAGGTGCTGCGGTTGATTTTAGGCAGAGCATGCTGCAGCAACTCAATAGACGACAGGATCTAGATAAGAAATAAGACAGCCATTATTGTCAACAGTCTCTGGTCACTGACTATGACTTCATTCAACAGTCTCTGGTCACTGACTATGACATTCATTCAACAGTCTGGTCACTGACTACGACAACATTCATTCATTCAACAGTCTCTGGTCACTGACTATGACATTCATTCAACAGTCTGGTCACTGACTACGACAACATTCATTCATTCAACAGTCTCTGGTCACTGACTATGACATTCATTCATTCAACAGTCTGGTCACTGACTACGACAACATTCATTCAACAGTCTCTGGTCACTGACTACGACAACATTCATTCATTCAACAGTCTCTGGTCACTGACTACGACAACATTCATTCATTCAACAGTCTCTGGTCACTGACTATGACATTCATTCATTCAACAGTCTGGTCACTGACTACGACAACATTCATTCAACAGTCTCTGGTCACTGACTAGAACAACATTCATTCAACAGTCTCTGGTCACTGACTACAACATTCATTCATTCAACAGTCTGGTCACTGACTACAACATTCATTCAACAGTCTGGTCACTGACTACAACATTCATTCAACAGTCTCTGGTCACTGACTGACTACGACAACAGTCATTCAACTGACTACAACAACATTCCCCGTGTGAGTAGCACAGCAACCGACTGATGTCTCGTACCTGTCAGGGTTAGTGCAAGGCCGGTGTTATGGGGGGGCCTGACCCGCCCTAACGTACCATCTGGCCCGTCCAAATAAAATATTTAAATATGGATCATTTATTTGACTGAGACACGCGCCGACAGAAAGACTCATCATTGCAAGCATTCCCCTTTTTCCTCCAAACATAACGATGGTCATTATTGCCAAACAGTTCTATTTTTGTTTCATCAGACCAGAGGACATTTCTCCAAAAAGTACGACATTTGTCCCCATGTGCAGTTGCAAACCGTAGTCTGGCTTTTTTATGGCGGTTTTGGAGCAGTGGCTTCTTCCTTGCTGAGCGGTCTTTCAGGTTATGTCGATATAGGACTTGTTTTACTGTGGATATAGATACTTTTGTACTTGTTTCCTCCAGAATCTTCATAACGTCCTTTGCTGTTGTTCTGGGATTGATTTGCACTTTTCGCACCAAAGTACGTTCATCTCTAGGAGACCGAACGCGTCTCCTTACTGAGTGGTATGATGGTTGCGTGGTCCCATGGTGTTTATACTTGCATACTATTGTTTGTACAGATTAACGTGGTACCTTCAGGCATTTGGAAATTGCTCCCAAGGATGCACCAGACTTGTGGAGGTCTACAATATTTTTCTGAGGTCTTGGCTGATTTCTTTTGATTTTCCCATGATGTCAAGCAAAGAAGCACTGAGTTTGAAGGTAGGCCTTGAAATACATCCACAGGTACACCTCCAATTGACTCAAATGATGTAAATTAACCTATCAGAAGCTTCTAAAGCCATGACATCATTTTCTGGAATTTTCCAAGCTGTTTAAAGGCACAGTCAACTTAGTGTATGTAAACTTCTGGCCCACTGGAATTGTGATACAGTGAATTATAAGTGAAATAATCTGTAAACTTTTGTTGAAAAATTACTTGTATCGTGCACAAAGTAGATAAACTATAGTTTGTTAACAAGAAATGTGTGGAGTGGTTGAAAAACAAGTTTTAATGACTCCAACCTAAGTGTATGTACATTTTCGACTTCAACTGTATATGCTTTTCCCTGTTGCTCCTCCTTTTTACAGTAGGGCCTGCTCCCCTCCTTCTACCGATAGTTGAAGATGCCTGTACCCAGTTGGAAATCGCTTCGAAAGTGAACCGAAACTAATTTCACACATATAATAACAGCTTATAATAAGAGATGAATGAAGTAGGCTAAAGTATGATGGGTGTATGATGGTAAGAATGGATGAGTTGATGAGCGAGGGGAAGCGATGGGGGAGAATGGATGAGTTGGTGAGCGAGGGGAAGCGATGGGGGAGAATGGATGAGTTGGTGAGCGAGGGGAAGCGATGGGGGAGAATGGATGAGTTGGTGAGCGAGGGGAAGCGATGGGGGAGAATGGATGAGTTGGTGAGCGAGGGGAAGCGATGGGGGAGAATGGATGAGTTGGTGAGCGAGGGGAAGCGATGGGGGAGAATGGATGAGTTGGTGAGCGAGGGGAAGCGATGGGGGAGAATGGATGAGTTGGTGAGCGAGGGGAAGCGATGGGGGAGAATGGATGAGTTGGTGAGCGAGGGGAAGCGATGGGGGAGAATGGATGAGTTGGTGAGCGAGGGGAAGCGAAATATGCATAATTATGTAATCACCAAATGTGAATGAATTTGTATGGATCTATTCTAACTATCTCAAAATGTTATGTACTCCATCAGCCAACTCCATCAGCCTACTCCGGCCTACTTGCAGTACACAGTGAGAACGTGCATAATTTACAATGGCAAGATGACCAAGATGAATGGATGCACTCGTTAGCATTGCTTCAAAATGTGAATGAAAACGACTCCGATGGTGGGGAAGAATGTAATCATGATGACATCTCTGATGAGTATTATTCTGACCTCAACCTGAACCTACGCCTTCCCACGCCACCACCAAATAAAATGAAACAGACAGCACCTTGTGGAATAGAACAAGCCGGTGAGAATTCTACGGACAAAACGTCATCACTGAGGGAGCAGGCTACATCTCCAGCAAGAAATAAAATCAGCAACGCACTCCACAGCTGTCGTTGTTCAGACTATGTGACATGCTGTCATATCAACACATATTCCTAATGCCTTTATTGCTTTTGTGCTGATTTTCACTTATCAAGCACACTTGCCACTTGTAATGTTTAGGCTACTGATGTTTTCTTCATTTGACCATGCATCTTGCTTGCTTGTTCTAAATAAAGGTTAAATAAAATAATACTAAATCTTGCTGACTGTGCGTCTTGGTGGTTGGTTGGGATTTTAAATCTTTCCCGGGTTCCAACACCAATGCTTTCTGTAACAAAGGCACTCCATAAATACAATGTACTGAATTACTAATTAAATTAATTGCACTTAATTATTGATTTGTTTATTTTTATACATATAAACGTGGAAAAAAGAAATGCCAGGAAACGGATTCATTCTGGCGTTGGCCATCGGTTAGTGACAGGGGTAGTTCTAATATACACAGGGTTAGTGTCAGGGGTAGTTCTAATATACACAGGGTTAGTGACAGGGGTAGTTCTAATATACACAGGGTTAGTGTCAGGGGTAGTTCTAATATACACAGGGTTAGTGTTAGGGGTAGTTCTAATATACACAGGGTTAGTGTCAGGGGTAGTTCTAATATACACAGGGTTAGTGTCAGGGGTAGTGGTAGTTCTAATATACACAGGGTTAGTGTCAGGGGTAGTTCTAATATACACAGGGTTAGTGTCAGGGGTAGTTCTAATATACACAGGGTTAGTGTCAGGGGTAGTTCTAATATACACAGGGTTAGTGTCAGGGGTAGTTCTAATATACACAGGGTTAGTGTCAGGGGTAGTTCTAATATACACAGGGTTAGTGTCAGGGGTAGTTCTAATATACACAGGGTTAGTGACAGGGGTAGTTCTAATATACACAGGGTTAGTGACAGGGGTAGTGGTAGTTCTAATATACACAGGGTTAGTGTCAGTGGTAGTTCTAATATACACAGGGTTAGTGACAGGGGTAGTTCTAATATACACAGGGTTAGTGACAGGGGTAGTTCTAATATACACAGGGTTAGTGACAGGGGTAGTGGTAGTTCTAATATACACAGGGTTAGTGTCAGTGGTAGTTCTAATATACACAGGGTTAGTGACAGGGGTAGTTCTAATATACACAGGGTTAGTGACAGGGGTAGTTCTAATATACACAGGGTTAGTGACAGGGGTAGTTCTAATATACACAGGGTTAGTGTCAGGGGTAGTTCTAATATACACAGGGTTAGTGACAGGGGTAGTTCTAATATACACAGGGTTAGTGTCAGGGGTAGTTCTAATATACACAGGGTTAGTGACAGGGGTAGTTCTAATATACACAGGGTTAGTGTCAGGGGTAGTGGTAGTTCTAATATACACAGGGTTAGTGTCAGGGGTAGTTCTAATATACACAGGGTTAGTGACAGGGGTAGTTCTAATATACACAGGGTTAGTGTCAGGGGTAGTGGTAGTTCTAATATACACAGGGTTAGTGTCAGGGGTAGTTCTAATATACACAGGGTTAGTGTCAGGGGTAGTTCTAATATACACAGGGTTAGTGTCAGGGGTAGTTCTAATATACACAGGGTTAGTGTCAGTGGTAGTTCTAATATACACAGGGTTAGTGTCAGGGGTAGTTCTAATATACACAGGGTTAGTGACAGGGGTAGTTCTAATATACACAGGGTTAGTGTCAGGGGTAGTTCTAATATACACAGGGTTAGTGACAGGGGTAGTTCTAATATACACAGGGTTAGTGTCAGGGGTAGTGGTAGTTCTAATATACACAGGGTTAGTGTCAGGGGTAGTTCTAATATACACAGGGTTAGTGACAGGGGTAGTTCTAATATACACAGGGTTAGTGTCAGGGGTAGTGGTAGTTCTAATATACACAGGGTTAGTGTCAGGGGTAGTTCTAATATACACAGGGTTAGTGTCAGGGGTAGTTCTAATATACACAGGGTTAGTGTCAGGGGTAGTTCTAATATACACAGGGTTAGTGTCAGTGGTAGTTCTAATATACACAGGGTTAGTGTCAGGGGTAGTTCTAATATACACAGGGTTAGTGACAGGGGTAGTTCTAATATACACAGGGTTAGTGACAGGGGTAGTTCTAATATACACAGGGTTAGTGACAGGGGTAGTTCTAATATACACAGGGTTAGTGACAGGGGTAGTTCTAATATACACAGGGTTAGTGACAGGGGTAGTTCTAATATACACAGGGTTAGTGTCAGTGGTAGTTCTAATATACACAGGGTTAGTGTCAGGGGTAGTGGTAGTTCTAATATACACAGGGTTAGTGTCAGTGGTAGTTCTAATATACACAGGGTTAGTGACAGGGGTAGTTCTAATATACACAGGGTTAGTGACAGGGGTAGTTCTAATATACACAGGGTTAGTGTCAGGGGTAGTGGTAGTTCTAATATACACAGGGTTAGTGTCAGGG
The DNA here is from genome assembly GCF_045679555.1 of Salvelinus alpinus. Classification (NCBI taxonomy): domain Eukaryota; kingdom Metazoa; phylum Chordata; class Actinopteri; order Salmoniformes; family Salmonidae; genus Salvelinus; species Salvelinus alpinus. The sequence goes on from NC_092097.1 coordinate 58,388,686, forward strand.
GTAGTTCTAATATACACAGGGTTAGTGTCAGGGGTAGTTCTAATATACACAGGGTTAGTGACAGGGGTAGTTCTAATATACACAGGGTTAGTGACAGGGGTAGTTCTAATATACACAGGGTTAGTGTCAGGGGTAGTGGTAGTTCTAATATACACAGGGTTAGTGTCAGGGGTAGTTCTAATATACACAGGGTTAGTGTCAGGGGTAGTTCTAATATGGAGTCAGCCACAGTCCATAGGGGCCAGTCAGCCAGCCAGTTAGTCCACAGGGCCCATTCAGCCAGTCCACGGGAGCCAGTAAGCCAGTCCATAGGGGCCAGTCAGTCAGTCAGCTCGTCACTTCATAGGGGCCAGTCAGCCAGTCCATAGTGGCCAGTCAGTCAGCCAGTTAGGCTATAGGGGCCAGTCAGTCAGCCAATAGGGGCCAGTCGGTCAGCCAGCCAGTCCATAGGGTCCAGTCAGTCAGCCAGCCAGTCCAAAGAGCCCACTGAGCCTATAATGACCAGTCAGTCCATAGGAGTCAGTCAGTCAGTCAGTCCATAGGAGTCGGCCAGTCCATAGGGGCCTGTCAGCCAGTAAGTCAGTCCATAGGGGCCAGTCAGCCAGTAAGTCAGTCCATAGGGGCCAGTCAGCCAGTAAGTCAGTCCATAGGGACCAATCAGCCCATAGGAGTCGGACAGTCCATAGGGGCCAGTCAGCCAGTAAGTCAGTCCATAGGGGCCAGTCAGCCAGTAAGTCAGTCCATAGGGGCCAGTCAGCCAGTAAGTCAGTCCATAGGGGCCAGTCAGCCAGTAAGTCAGTCCATAGGGGCCAGTCAGCCAGTAAGTCAGTCCATAGGGGCCAGTCAGCCAGTAAGTCAGTCCATAGGGAACAGTCAGCCAGTAAGTCAGTCCATAGGGGCCTGTAAGTCAGTCCATAGGGGCCAGTCAGCCTGTAAGTCAGTCCATAGGGGCCTGTAAGTCAGTCCATAGGGGCCTGTCAGCCAGTCAGTCCATAGGGGCCAGTCAGCCAGTAAGTCAGTCCATAGGGGCCAGTCGGCCAGCCAGCCAGTCCATATGGGCCAGTCAGTCAGCCAGCCCATAATGGCCAGTCAGTCCATAGGAGTCAGTCAGCCAGCCAGTCCATAGGGGCCTGTCAGCCAGTAAGTCAGTCCATAGGGGCCAGTCAGCCAGCCAGCCAGTCCATAGGGTCCAGTCAGTCGGCCAGCCCATAATGGCCAGTCAGTCCATAGGAGTCAGTCAGCCAGCCAGTCCATAGGGTCCAGTCAGTCAGCCAGCTCATAATGGCCAGTCAGTCCATATGAGTCAGTCAGTCAGCCAGTCCATAGGGGCCAGTAAGTCAGCCAGGCCAGTAAATCAGTCAACCAGTCTAAAGGGGAAAGTCAGCCAGCCAGTCCACAGGTGCCAGCCAGTCAGTCCATAGGGGTCAGTCAGCCAATCAGACCATAGAGCCCAATCAGCCAGCCAATCAAGTCCATAGGGGCCAGTCAGTCAGCAAGTCAGTACAAAGGGACCAGTCAGTCAGTCAGCCAGTCCATAGGGGCCAGTCCGTAAGGGCCAGTAAGTCCATAGGGGCCAATCACTCCGGCAGTCCATAGGGGCCAGTCAGCCAGTAAATCCATATGGGTCAGTCAGCCAGTAAATCCATATGGGTCAGCCAGTCAGTCAGCAAGCCAGACCATAGGGGCCAGTCAGTCAACCAGTCCACGTGGGCCAGTCAGCCAGTCAGTCAATAAAGGCCAGTCAGTCGAACAGCCAGTCCACAGGTGCCAGTCTGTCCATGGGGGTCAGCCAGTCAGTACAAAGGGACCAGGCAGTCAGTCAGCCAGTCCATAGGGGCCAGTCCGTAAGGGCCAGTAAGTCCATAAGGGCCAATCACTCCGGAAGTCCATAGGGGCCAGTCAGCCAGTAATTCCATATGGGTCAGTCAGCAAGCCAGACCATAGGGGCCAGTCAGTCAATAAAGGCCAGCCAGTCCACAGGGGCCAGTCTGTCCATGAGGCTAGCCAGTTAGCCAGTCAGTCCATAGGGGCCAGCCAGCCAGTCCGTCCATAGGGGCCAGTCAGCCAGCCAGTCCATAGGGTCCAGTCAGCCAGCCAGTACGTCCATAGGGGCCAGTCAGTCCATAGGGGCCAGTCACTCAGCCAGCCCATAGGGTCAGCCAGTCCATGGGGCCAGCCAGTTAGTCCATAGTGGCCAGGCAGTCAGTCCATAGGGGTCAGTCCATAGGGGCAGGTCAGTCCATAGGGGCCAGTCAGCGAGCCAGTCCATAGGGGCCAGTCAGTCAGTCATTTCACATGGGTCAGTCAGCCAGCCAGCCTGCACATAGGAGCCAGTCAGTCAGCCATTCAATCCAAAGCAAACTTTGTCAATTGTGCCGAATACAACAGGTGTTGACCTTAACTGACAGTGCAGTTCAAGAAAGAGTTAAGAAAATATTTACCAAATAAACTAAAGTAAAAAATAATTTGTAAAAAGTAACAATAAAGTAACGAGGCTATATACAGGGGGTACCGGTACCGAGTCAATGTGCAGGGGTACAGGTTAGTAGAAGGAAGTTTGTACATGTAGGTAGGGGTGAAGTGACTATGCATAGATAATAAACAGCGAGTAGCAGCAGTGTAAAAACAAATGGGGGGGGGGTCAATGTAAATAGTCCAGGTAGCCATTTGACTAATCGTTCAGCAGTCTTATGGCTTGGGGGTAGAAGCTGTTAAGGAGCCTTTTGGTCCATGATAGTTTGTTGGTGGACACCAAGGAACTCTCGACTCTCGACCCGCTCCACTACAGCCCCGTCGATGTTAAATGGGGGTTTGTCTGCCTTTTCCTGTAGTCCACGATCAGCTCCTTTGTCTTGCTCACATTGAGAGAGAGGTTGTTGTCCTGGCACCACATGGCCAGGTCTCTGACTTCCTCCCTATAGGCTGTCTCATCGTTGTCGGTGATCAGGCCTACCACTGTTGTGTCATCAGAAGACGTCATCCATAAGGGCCAATCAGTCAGCCAGTCAGTTCATAGTGGCCAGGCAGTCGGCCAGCAAGTCAGTCAGTCCATAGGGGCCAGGCAGTCAGCCAGCAAGTCAGTCAGTCCATAGGGGCCAGTCAGTCAGCCATAAGGGCCAGCAAGTCAGTCAGTCCATAGGGGCAAGTCAGTCAGTCAGTCCATAGGGGCCAGTCAGCCATAAGGGCCAGCAAGTCAGTCAGTCCATAGGGGCCAGTCAGTCAGTGTGTGGTTGTAGACAGAGGACTATGGAGCTTTAGGGTTAGTTGAGTCAGACTAGAGGCTAACTCCCAGAGGCTACCTCCAGCCACGAGGCCCCGTGCCAGCCACATTTACATAAGTATTCAGACCCATTTCTCAGTACTTCGTTGAAGCACCTGTGGCAGCGATTACAGCCTCGAGTCTTCTTGGGTATGACGCTACAAGCTTGGCACACCTGCATTTGGGGAGTTTATCCCATTCTCCTCTGAAAATCCTCTCAAGCTCTGTCAGGTTGGATGGGGAGAGTCGCTGCGCAGCTATTTCCAGATCTCTCCAGAGATGTTCGATAGGGTTCAAGTCCGGGCTCTGGCTGGGCCACTCAAGGACATTGAGACTTGTCCCAAAGCCACTCCTGTGTTGTCTTGGCTGTGTGCTTAGGATTGCTGTCCTGTTGGAAGGTGAACCTTCGCCCCTAGTCTGAGGTCCTCATCATGGATCTCTGTACTTTGCTCTGTTCATCTTTCCGTTGATCCTGACTAGTCTCCCAGTCCCTGCCACTGAAAAACATCCCCACAGCATGCTGCTACCACCATGCTTCACCGTAGAGATGGTGCCAGGTTTCCTTCAGGCGAGACGCTTGACATTCAGGCAGTTTCATTAGACCAGAGAATCATGTTTCTCATGGTCTGCATCCTTTAGGTGCCTTTTGGCAAACTCCAAGCAGGATGTTGTGCCTTTTACTGAGGAGTGGCTTCCGTCTGGCCACACTACCATAAAGTCCTGATTGGTGAAGTGCTGCAGAGATGGTTGTCCTTATGGAAGATTCTCCCATCTCCACAGAGGAACTCTGAAGATCGGTCAGAATGACCATCGGGTTCTTGGTCACCTCCCTGACCAAGGCCCTTCTCCCCCGATTGCTCTGTTTGGCCAGGCACCAGCTCTAGGAAAAGTCTTGGTGGTTCCAAACTTCTTCCATTTAAGAATGATGGAGTCCACTGTGTTCTTGGGGACCTTCAATGCTGAAGACATTTTTTGCTACCCTTCCCAAGATATGTGTCTCGACACAATCCTGTCTGGGAACTCTACAGACAATTCCTTTAACCTCATGGCTTGGTTTTTGCTCTGACATGCACTGTAAACTGTGGGATCTTATATAGACAGGTGTGTGCCTTTCCAAATTAATTGAATTTACCACAGGTGGACTCCAATCAAGTTGTCGAAACATCTCACGGGTGATCAATGGAAACAGGATGCACCTGAGCTCAATTTCGAGTCTCATAGCAAATACATTTGCTAGAATTTCTAAAAATCTGTTTTCCCTTTGTCATTATGGGGTATTGTATGTACGTTAAAGTCGGGAAGTTTACACACACATACATGTGTCCATTATGTGTCCCTACATGGTTACCTGGTCTCGAGTAGCGATCATGCTGTAAGGCAGTTCTCCAGTCATCAGTTCATACAGAACCACACCGTAGGAGTAGACATCAGACTGGAAACTATAGGGGTTGTTGTCCTGCATGCGGATCACCTCTGGAGCCTGGAGGACAGGAAGAGGAGTTCGGGTTAGGCAGGGATAGCTACTGAAAATCTCCTATGACTAAATCAAAAGTTCATTCATACATACAGTGCCTTGCAAAACTATTCAGACCCTTGGATTTCTTCACCTTTTATTGTTACAAAGTGGGATTAAAATGGATCTAATTGTCATTTTTTGTCAACAATTTACACAAAATACCCTAATATCAAAGTGGAAGAACAATTTTTTTTTTTTTTAGATAAACAATTCATAACTAAAATACAGTGGTTGCATAAGTATTCAGCCCCTTTGTTTATTTAAGCCTAAATTAGTTCAGGAGTAAAATGTGGCTTAACAAATAATAAGTTACATGTGAAATAATAGGTGTTGACGTGATTTTTGAATGACTAACCCTTCCTCTGTCCCCATACATACATCTGTAAGGTTTGTCATGGAAAGTCAGTACTGAGAGAGACTTGGTCATTTCTTCAGCCAACAGCTTTATTTAATATCGATTAATTATTGCAATAACGAAACCGTCGACCGCACACTAAGCTTCCCTAACAATGAAAAACAGACCTCTTATATAGGACACTAATTATGCTTACTTCCACCCCTCTCATGCAGATCAAAGACCATCATGAGCCACTTTGGGTTCATCCTGTCTTTATCTGCACCTGGCATTATCTTAACCTCCGACCCTGGCCTAATTTCCCAAATGCCAGGATGTCTAAGACCCTTTGTTCCAGTCCATCTCTATCCCAGTTACAACCAGCCCACATCCTGTCCCCAGTGCATCACTGATCATAGAATGGAATGTGCCTGTAAAGTTTTATCACCCTCTAGTAAAACCCATTTCCTCGACGCCCAGACTAGCTGCAGGAAGCTAGAGTGGACACCATAAAAACTCAGCCTTAGCAGGCCAGTCTTACTTTTAGTTAAATATATAATTATTTACTATTAATATCAAACAAATCAGGTAAGTATGTAATTTTTCCCTGACAGTCCCTCAGTCAAGTATTGCATTTCAAGCACAGATTCAACTACCGAGACCAGGAAACTTTTCAAAAGCCTCAAAGAAGGGCAGTGATTGGTAGATGGGTAACAAAAGTCAGACATTGAATGTCTCCTTAAGCATGGTTAAGTTAACAAGTATGCTGTGGATGATGTATTAAACCAACCAGACACATCAAATATACAATCGTCCTTCTGAACTGAGCTGCAGGACAGGAATGAAACTGCTCAGGAATGTTACCATGAGGCCATTGGTGATGTTAAAACAGTTACATAGTTTAATGGCTGGTGTTGGTAGACATCTGAGGATGCAAAACATTGTAATTACTCCACAATAATGACCTAAATGACAGAGTGAAAAAAATTATACAAATAAGCAGAAGAAAAATAATGTGATGAAAGAAATAAATAAAAGCTGAAATAAATCACTACTATTATTCTGACATTTCACATTCTTAAATTAAAGTGGTGATCCTAACTGACCTAAGACAGGGAATTTTTACGAGGATTAAATGTCAGGAATTGTGAAAAACTGAGTTTAAATGTATTTGTAAACGTGAGTATGTAAACTTCTGACTTCAACTGTAAATAATTGAGCCAATTGGTGTATGGATGATTCATAGTAGAGGCTGGGTTCGTGCAGATAACCAACAATATACGACATTCAGATGAGACTGATGAAGGTAATAATAATAATAATAATTCATTAATAGAAGACTAATTGATCAGATATTAAAATATCTGAAGAGTTATATTCTGAAAATTATAACTTTGTAATCTGAAGATTTTCCTTGGTGCCCAGACTTCCTAGTTAATTAAAATGACATGATTAGTTTAATCACGTAATAATAATTAGAGAATTGATTTGATAAAATAACAGTCTTCACATTTAATGATACTAAAGACACGACATATGTTAGGGTTAGTGTATGGTATGTAGGGTTAGTGTATGGCATGCAGGGTTAGTGTATGGCATGTAGTGTTAGTGTATGGCATGTAGTGTTAGTGTATGGCATGCAGGGTTAGTGTATGGCATGTAGTGTTAGTGTATGGCATGTAGGGTTAGTGTATGGCATGTAGTGTTAGTGTATGGCATGTAGGGTTAGTGTATGGCATGTAGGGTTAGTGTATGGCATGCAGTGTTAGTGTATGGCATGTAGGGTTAGTGTATGGCATGTAGGGTTAGTGTATGGCATGTAGGGTTAGTGTATGGCATGCAGTGTTAGTGTATGTCATGTAGGGTTAGTGTATGGCATGTAGGGTTAGTGTATGGCATGCAGTGTTAGTGTATGGCATGTAGGGTTAGTGTACGGTATGTAGTGTTAGTGTATGGCATGCAGTGTTAGTGTATGGCATGTAGTGTTAGTGTATGGCATGTAGTGTTAGTGTATGGTATGTAGGGTGTTTATATTACCATCCATAGTATGGACCCAGAGGGTTGCTCCACCTGATATGACCCACTCCAGCGAGCCGTCACCATGGCTAGACCAAAGTCCCCGATCTTCACTGTAAGGCCCTCATGGAGGAAGATATCTACACATGTGTAAAGAACCTACTTATAGACTTGGACAATTCTGTAACATCACAGATTAGTAACAATTATATATGGTGCCTTATGAAAAGGATACTGTTGGATTTCATGTCCCGATGAATTATATTCTTAGCATGTAGATAACTGAAAGAAAAACATGTGAAAGAAATTACATTGTTGACAATGACTGTTAAGTTTCATGCATGCGTTTGTAAATGTTTGCTGGTAAGGCAGGTATGATTGAATCAGACCCTTACTTACCACCTCAGGTATCAAAACATTATGAATCCATATCTCATTTTTATTTCACCTTAATTTAACCAGGTAGGCTAGTTGAGAACAAGTTCTCATTTACAACTGTGACCTGGCCAAGATAAAGCAAAGCAGTGCGACACATACAACAACAGAGTTACACATGGAATAAACAAACATACAGTCAATAATACAGTAGAAAAGTCTATATACAGTGTGTGCAAATGAAGTAAGATTAGGGAGTTAAGACAATAAATAGGCCGTAGTGGCGAAATAATTACAATTTAGCAAATAAACACTGGAGTGATAGATGTGCAGAAGATGAATGTGCAAGTAGAGATACTGAGGTGCAAAGGAGCAAAAAATATATATAAATAAAATAAATAACAAGATGGGGATGAGGTAGTTGGATGGGCTATTTACAGATGGGCAATGTACAGGTGCAATGATCTGTAAGCTGCTCTGATAGCTGATTCTTAAAGTTAGTGAGGTAGACATGAGTCTCCAGCTTCAGTGATTTTTTTGCAATTCGTTCCAGTCGTTGGCAGCAGAGAACTGGAAGGAAAGGTGACCAAAGAAGGAATTGGCTTTGGGGGTGACCAGTGAAATATACCTGCTGGAGTGTGTGTTACGGGTGGGTCCTGCTATGGTGACCAGTGAGCTGAGATAAGGCGGGGCTTTACCTAGCAAAGACTTATAGATGACCTGGAGCCAGTGGGTTTGGTGACAAATATGAAGCGAGGGCCGGCCAGCAAACGAGAGCATATAGGTCGCAGTGGTGGGTAGTATATGGGGCTTTGGTGACGAAACGGATGGCACTGTGATAGACTGCATCCAATTTGCTGAGTAAAGTGTTGGAGGCTATTCTGTTAATGACATCGCAGAAGTCAAGGATCGGTAGGATAGTCAGTTTTACGAGGGTATGTTTGGCAGCATGAGTGAAGGAGGCTTTGTTGCGAAATAGGAAGCCGATTCTCTACTTAATTTTGGATTGGAGATGCTAAATATGAGTTTGGAAGGAGAGTTTACAGTCTAACCAAACACCTAGGTATTTGTAGTTGTCCACATATTTTAAGTCCAAACCGTCCAGAGTAGTGATGCTGGACGGGCGGGCAGGTGCGGGCAGCAATCGGTTGAAGAGCATGCATTTAGTTTTATTTGCATTTAAGAGCAATTGGAGGCCACGGAAAGAGAGTTGTATGGCATTGACGCTCATCTGGAGGTTAGTTAACCTGATGAGGACAGGGGGTGCTGTTTTCACTTTGGGGGAAAATCGTACCCAATTTAAACGGCCTCGTACTCTATTCTTGCTCGTACAATATGCATATTATTATTACTATTGGATAGAAAACAATCTCTAGTTTCTAAAACCGTTTGAATTATTTCTGTGGGTGAACCAGAACTCTTTCTGCAGCGAAATCCATGACAGGAACTGCGAAGGTCTGAAAACGAGGCTCTGTTCTCAGATCAGTTTAAAGCTCTGTATGTATCCTATGGGTCGACATGAACTGCACCCGCCTTCCCCTGGATGTCAGTAACCAATGAGAAGTGGAATGGAGTTTCTACGTAGTTCTCAGACCTTATAAAAGGCCAAGGAACGAAGGGAGCTCTCTTTTCGACATTCGTCATTACGCAAAGCAAGACCTCAGGATGGCATTTTGAAACGCTCAGTTATCGGCCTTAGATATATCCGTCTGTAATTTAATTCGATATAGGTGTTAGAAACATCATAACGAAGTTATTTTAAACCGAGTTATATCAGTTTATGCGAGTATATTGCTATTTTCGGAATTTCCTTAGTATTGCGTTTTGAGGATTTGGGCATGTTGTGGCCACATAGCTATTGTTAGCTGCTAATTCCGAAGTTGAAGACGACGTTTTACAACCAAGCAACGATTCTTTTGGACAAAGGACACCTTTCCCAAGATTCTGATGGAAGCTCGTCCAAAAGTAAGAGCTATTTATGATGTTATTCTGTATTTATGTGGAAAAATGTAAACGGATTTGTCCGCCATTATTGCGGCACTAGTCTGGCTGTAACGCACACTGTATGTCTAGTAACGTTAATTTTAAAAATCTAACTCAGCGGTTGCATTAATAACTAATGCATCTTTCATTTGCTGTCCAACCTGTATTTTTTAGTCAAGTTTACGATTATTTATCGATTAGATTAGGTGCCTTTCCAAGATGGCGCCGGCCAGAATGCATGACCTGTTGCCACTGATCACATTGTATAACCACGATTTGTGCTGCTAAATATGCACATTTTCAAACAAAACCTATATGCATTGTGTAATATGATGTTACAGGACTGTCATCTGATGAAGTATATCAAGGTTCGTCAAAAATTATATATCTTTTGCTGATTTTCACGATCGCTAACATTTGCTGCTGGTAAATGCGGTTGTGTTTCTGGCTATTGTGCTAAGCTAATATAATGCTATATTGTGTTTTCGCTGTAAAACACTTAAAAAATCTGACATATTGGCTGGATTCACAAGATGTTGGGCTTTCATTTGCTGTACGCTGTGTATTTTTCAGAAATGTTTTATGATGAGTAATTAGGTATTTGACGTTGGTCTCTGTAATTATTCTGCCTGCATCGACGCTATTTCAGATTGCAGCTGCAATGTAGAACTGTGATTTATACCTGAAATATGCACATTTTTACAACAAAACATATGCTATACAATAAATATGTTATCAGACTGTCATCTGATGAAGTTTTTTCTTGGTTAGTGGCTATTTATATCTTTATTTGGTCGAATTAGTGATGGCTACCCATGCAGAAAAAAAATGGTGGAAAAAAAAAAGTTGTGTCTTTTGCTATGGTGGTTAGCTAATAGAAATACATATTTTGTCTTCCCTGTAAAACATTAAAAAAATCGGAAATGATGGCTGGATTCACAAGATCTGTATCTTTCATTTGGTGTATTGGACTTGTTAATGTGTGAAAGTTAAAAAATATTTTTTTGAAATATTTGAATTTCGCGCTCTGCCTTTTCAGTGGAATGTGGGAGGAGTTCCGCTAGCGGAACGCCGGGGCTAGAAAGGTTAACACATTGTCCAACGAAGGTCCAGAAGTATACAGAATGGTGTCGTCTGCGTAGAGGTGGATCAAAGAATCACCAGCAGCAAGAGCGACATCATTGATGTATACAGAGAAGACAGTCGCCCCGAGAATTGAACACTGTGGCACTGCCAGAGGTCCGGACAACAGGCCCTCCGATTTGACACCCTGAAATCTATCTGAGAAGTAGTTGGTGAACCAGGCGAGACAGTCATTTGAGAAACCAAGGATGTTGAGTCTGCCGATAAGAATACAGTGATTGACAGAGTCGAAAGCCTTGGTAAGGTCGATGAATACGGCTGCACAGTATTGTCTTTTGTCAATGGCGGTTATGATATCGTTTAGGACCTTAAGCGTGGCTGAGGTGCACCCATGACCAGCTCGGAAACCAGATTGCATAGGTAAGGTGGGATTTGAAATGGTCGGTGATCTGTTTGTTAACTTGGCTTTCGAGGACCTTAGAAAGGCAGGGTAGAATAGATATAGATCTGTAACAGTTTGGGTCTAGAGTGTCACCCCCTTTGAAGAGGGGGATGACCGCGGCAGCGTTTCAATCTTTGGGGATCTCAGACGATACGAAAGAGGTTGAACAAGCTAGTAATGGGGATTGCAACAATTGCGGCGGATAATTTTAGAAAGAGAGGGTCCAGATTGTCTAGCCCAGCTGATTTGTACGGGTCCAGATTTTGCAGCTCTTTCAGAATGTCAGCTATCTGGATTTGAGTGAAGGAGAAATGGGGGAGGCTTGGGAGGGTTGCTGTGGGGAGTGCAGGGCTGTTGACCGGGGTAGGGGTAGCCAGCTGGAAAGCATGGCCAGCCGTAGAAAATTGCTTATTGAAATTCTCGATTATTGTAGATTTATCGGTGGTGCCAGTGTTTCCTAGCCTCAGTGCAGTGGGCAGCTGGGAGGAGGTGCTCTCTTATTCTCCATGGACTTTACAGTGTCCCAGAACTTTTTGGAGATTGTGCTACAGGATGCACATTTCTGTTTGAAAAATCTAGCCTTTGCTTTCCTAACTGCCTGTGTATATTGCTTCCTAACTTCCCTGAAAAGTTGAATATCGTGGGGGCTATTCGATGCTAATGCATTACACCACAGGATGTTTTTGTGCTGGTCAAGGGCAGTAAAGTCTGGAGTGAACCAAGGGCTATATCTGTTCCTGGTTCTACATTTTTTTAATGTGGCATGCTTATTTAAGATGGTGAGTAATGCACTTTTAAAGAATAACCAGGCATCCTCTACTGACGGAATGAGGTCAATATCTTTCCAGGATACCCGGGCCAGGGGTGGTCGTTTGACCGCGGACCCATTACAGACGCAGGCAATGAGGCAGATCCTGGTTGAAGAGAGCAGAGGTGTATTTAGAGGGCAGGTTGGTGAGGATGATATCTATAAGGGTGCCCGAGTTTACAGATTTAGGGTTGTACCTGGTAGGTTCCTTGATTATTTGTGTGAGATTGAGGGCATCTAGCTTAGATTGTAGGACAGCCGGGGTGTTAAGCATATCCCAGTTTAGGTCACCTAACAGTACAAACTCTGAAGATAAATGGGGGCAATTAATTCACATATGGTGTCCAGGGCACAGCTGGGGGCTGAATGGGGTCTGTAAAAAGCAGTAACAGTGAGAGACTTTTTTCTGGAAAGATGGATTTTTAAAAGTAGAAGCTCAAATTGTTTGGGCACAGACCTGGATAGTATGACAGAACTGTGCAGGCTGTCTCTTAGATTGCAACTAGATTGCAACTCCAACCCCTTTAGCAGTTCTATCTCTGACATTTCACATTCTTAAAATAAAGTGGTGATCCTAACTGACCTAAGACATGGAATTTTTGCTCAGATGAAATGTCAGGAATTGTGAGAAACTGAGTTTAAATGTATTTGGCTAAGCTATATGTAAACTTCCGACTTCAATCACCACGTCAAGTCAGGATTCCTATTTGACTCAGCCATGCCTCCTTGCCTGTCCAATATTTCCTCATCTCCCACCCCTTCTAATGTGACTATCCCTGATGCTTCTCCCTCTTTTTCCCCTGCCTCGCACAAAGTTTCTCCCTACAGGCAGTCACTGAGTCCGAGGTGCTAAAGGAACTCCTGAAACTTGACCCCCAAAAAACATCTGGGTCAAATGGTTTAGATCCTTTCTTCTTTAAGGTTGCTGCTCCTATCATCGCCAAGCCTATCTCCGACCTTTTTAACCTGTCTCTCCTTTCTGGGGAGGTTCCCATTGCTTGGAAGGCAGCCTGAGTTCGTCCTTTATTTAAAGGGGGAGATCAAGCTGGTCCTAACTGTTATAGGCCTATTTCTATTTTGCACTGTTTATCAAAAGTGTAGGGAAAACGTGTCAATAATTACCTGACTGGCTTTCTTGATGTCTATAGTATTCTCTCTGGTGTGCAATCTGGTTTCCGCTCAGGTTATGGATGTGTCACTGCAACCTTAAAGGTCCTCAATGACGTCACCATTGCCCTTGATTCTAAGCAATGTTGTGCTGCTATTTTTATTGACTTGGCCAAAGCTTTTGATACGGTAGACCATTCCATTCTTGTGGGCCGGCTAAGGACTATTGGTGTCTCTGAGGGGTCTTTGGCCTGGTTTGCTAACTACCTCTCTCAAAGAGTGCAGTGTATAAAGTCAGAAAATCTGCTGCCACTGCCTGTCACCAAGGGAGTACACCAAGGCTCAATCCTAGGCCCCAGGCTCTTCTCAATTTACATCAACAACATGCTCAGGCAGTAGAAAGCGCTCTCATCCATTTATATGCAGATTAGAGCTGCGCTCTAGTCAGAATTAGCTGACATCAGCTAACGTTAGCTAAAAAGGTCCGATCTGTAACGTAAATGTCAGCTAACTAGCTAATCTGGCATTAACATAGGCCATCATAATAAAAAATGCTGATTAATGGAAAAGTTCACATAACGTTATAGCTAGTTACCCATCTCCTCCAGGTGGAGTTACAGTCCCTTGCAGCACAGGTAACCATTCCATTAACAGATCGACAAAAGTAACTTCCATGCAGCTGGATGGCCCGGTTCAGTCCTTAAATAGGCTGGACACATGACATTTTTAACAATGCTTTTTTCTGATAAAAACTAGTTAATTGCATCCCCGTAGAGCCCAGTTTCATAATATTACTATCTGTCCCAACTGTTTGTCGTAGTTTTGAAGTAATTGCAAAAAAACAGGCCCTATTTAAGGTTATTTTTCACCCTGCCAGCTCCTATTCGTTCTATTGAGCACAGTGGGAAGCCCACGTTAAACTCTTTGGCTTAACTCAAGTAATGTATTATTAACAAGCTCACTGTACGCCTGGGTACACGTTGTTTTGACCCGCAGTGTTAACGATGGCTGGCGCATAGCCATCAAACATGAAACATTATCTGGTCATGGTTAACCATATTTTCTTTCAGAAAACTGTGTAAAGCTAAACAAAACGCATGTCCCTGTCCTCTTTTTCAAGATGTGACCAATTAAAACAGCCAGCATACATTTTGTTATTCAGAAATAACCTATTTTTTTGGACGATTTGTTGTTTTTAAATGGCTGCTGGGTAATTTGATATGCGTCGAAATCTGTTTGTTAGTTGGCATTGAATGGAGCGAAGGCTGTGCAGGTTCACAGAGATACAAACCAAATAGATATATGAGCTTGACCTATCTGACGCAGTTGCTTCCTCAGATGAGCCTAGCAAGTGTCACGAATGAGTTATGTAGTACCCACAGAAGGCCACATGGAGGCGCAAGAGAGCTATAAACCCATACTGTTTTTGCCTTAAAAACCCTAACCCTAGGTATAACCTATTTTAGATTTAAACCCTAACCCTAATTATTGGGTAGGGTAGCCTAGAACACTTAAAAAATATACTTTTGTAATAATATGTTAATAAATACCATTATAGTACTAAATAGCATTTTGATGTATTTTTTCATCAAACCTATGCAAGCATTTTGGTATTTTTGTTGTTGTTATTAGTTATTTTATGATATTTATCATTGCAAGGCAGAACACTTGATAAACAAAACATTTTATTTTTCAAATGTGGTTTGAACTGGGTGTGACCTAGTAACCTATATGTGAAAGTCCAGCAATTGGCTGGGATAGGTGGATCAGGTTTGAGACTGCTCTCAGGAATTAATAAGAAAAATACACAATTTCTCAGATGCTTCACCAATGTCTTTATGTGAATTAATAACTTTTAATTGCTAAATATGTCCAATAGATGGCAGCATAAGACCACAAAGCATCATACAAAATATTTTGCTGTGAGAAGCATCCAGACGTTGCACTTGATGAATTTATGAAATTGCTTCTTCACATTATTGATAAACATGCACCTGTTAAGAAACTGACTGTTAGAAGTGTTAAGGCTCCATGGATTGAGGAGGAATTTAAAAACTGTATGGTTGAAAGAGATGTGGCAAAAGGAGTGGTAAGTCTGGCTGTACATCTGACTGGCTGACTTCAAACTGAGAAATGACGTGATTAATCTCAACAAAAAGAATAAGAAACAATGATATAAAGAATGATGGAAAAAACTTGTAGTACTTTAACTGACATTATGGGCAGAAAGTCAAATTCAACTCCCTCTTTCATTGAATCGGATGGCTTATTCATCACAAAACCATTTGATGTTGCCAATTATTTTATTGATTATTTCATTGGCAAAGTGGGCAAACTTAGGCAGGAACTGCCCATGACAAACAGTGAGCAATTATATTCATGCATTAAAAAAAATAATGAAAGAAAAGCAGTGCAAGTTTTGAATTTTGTAAAGTTAGTGTGGGAGAGGTGGAAACGTAATTGTTAACGATCAATAATGACAAACCTCCTGGCATTGACAACTTAGATGTAAAGTTACTGAGGATGGTAGCTGACTCTATAGCCACTCCTATCTGTCCTATCTTTAATCTGAGCCTAGAGGAAAGTCTTTGTCCTCAGGCCTGGAGGGAAGCCAAAGTCATTCCACTACCCAAGAGTGGTAAAGCGGCCTTTACTGGTTCTAACAGCAGACCTATCAGCTTGCTGCCAGCTCTTAGCAAACTGTTGGAACAAATGGTTTTTCACCAAATATAATGCTATTTCTCTCTAAACAAATTAACAACAGACTTTCAGCATGCTTATAGAGAAGGGGCACTCAACATGTACTGCACTGACACAAATGACTGATGATTGGTTGAAAGAAATTGATTATAAGAAGATTGTGGGAGCTGTACTGTCAGATTTCAGTGCAGCCTTTGATATTATTGACCATAACCTGTTGTTAAAAAAACTTAAGTGCTATGGCTTTTCAACCTCTGCCATATCGTGGATTCAGAGCTATCTATCTAATAGAACTCAAAGGGTTTTCTTTAATGGAAACGTCTCTAATGTCAAACATGTAAAGTGTGGTGTACCGCAGGGCAGCTCTCTAGGCCCTCTACTCTTTTCTATTTTTACCAATGACCTACTACTGGCATTAAACAAAGCATGTGTGTCCATGTATGCTGATGATTCAACCATATACGCATCAGCAAGCACAGCTAATGAAGTCACTGAAACGCTTAAAGAGTGGCAGTCTGTTTTGGAATGGGTGGCCAGTAATAAACTGGTCCTGAACATCTCTAAAACTAAGAGCATTGTATTTGGTACATATTATTCCTTAAGTACTAGACCTCAGCTGAATCTGGTAATGAATAGTGTGGCTGTTGAACAAGTTGAGGAGACTAAATTACTTGGCGTTACCTTAGATTGTAAACTGTCATGGTCAAAACATATAGATTCAATGGTTGTACAGATGGGGAGAGGTCTAGCCGTAATAAAGAGATGCTCTGCTTTTTTGACACCACACGTCAAAAAGCAAGTTCTGCAGGCTCTAGTTTAGTTTAATCTTGATTATTGTCCAGTTGTGTGGTCCAGTGCGGCAAGGAAAGACCTAGTTAAGCTGCAGCTGGCCCAGAACAAAGCGGCACGTTTTGCTCTTCATTGTAATCAGAGGGCTGATATAAATACTATGCAGCCAGTCTCTCTTCGCTAAGAGTTGAGGAGAGACTGACTGTGTCACTTCTTTTTATAAGAAACACTAATGTGTTGAAAATCCCAAATTGTTTGCATAGTCACCTTACACACAGCTCTGACACACACACTTATCCCACCAGACATGCCACCCGGGGTCATTTTATAGTCCCCAAATCCAGAACAAATTGAAGAAAGTGTACAGTATTATATAGAGCCCTTATTCCCTGGAACTTCCTTCCATCTCATATTGCTCAAATAAACAGCAAACCTTGTTTCAAATAACAGATAAAGCAACACCTCACGGCACAACGCCTCTCCCCTATTTGACATAGTTTGTGTGTATATATTGATATGTAGGCTACGTGTGCCTTTTTATAAATGTATGTAGTTCTGTCCTTGAGCTGTTCTTGTCTAATGATGTTCTGTACTATGTAATTCTGTATTATGTTTCAATTTTTGTGTGGACCCCAGGAAGAGTAGCTGCTGCTTTTGCAACAGCTAATGGGGATCCTAATAAAATACCAAAACACCAAATCAATTATAGGCTATAGCAGCAATATGATTGACATAAAATAGCATGCAACTAAAGACCATATGTCCCATGATTTTCTAAAATGGTCACTCATTACTTTACAGGTAGCTATTTATCTCATATTAGGCCTCTCCTTTTGGGAGAGCAACAAAATTGTGACTAAGCAGGTATTGAACCCCTGCCAAATGATCACTAGACAGGTGCGCTAACCTCAAACCTAGTAGACATGCACTATGAAAAGCTCTGTTAGTGTATTATATTATGAGTAAACAGCCTCAAATAGAAAAGACGAGTGCTTCTTCCAGGCCGCCAATAAATGACATCATGCAATGCAACCCTCGCTTGCGCGAGAAGGCAGAATGGTGCTGCCGCTGACAGCACAAGCTTTTGGCGGGGCTTGTTGACTTGGCTACTTTTGCGAGAAGGCAGAGCGGGTCGATGCTGGTTGATGAATATGAGAATGAATGTTCTAGGAAAATATGTTTTTGTCGACCAGAGGTGACTGAATCGTTCAGGCTTATTGATAATCGTTATAGTAATGAAGTATTTCAAAACATGAGCATAAAAACAGGTAATAATAAACATGAATCATCATTATATTACTTCAGTCATCTGTTAAATGCCTTTTCAGACCTTCCTCTTTGTGTTAGCAGTGAGGAAAGGGCCAGAAAAAAGGGCGTGTAGGAGTTTCTGTGAGGTGAGTCGTGTATCCAGGGAGAAAATGAATCTCCTGAAATTTCATTCGTGATCTTATGCTGCCATCTATTGGAATTATTTAGCAACTGCAGTAGTACTGAACAATTGTATATCCCTACTAAAGTAGTAATTACTCAGAATTGCTAAATATAAAATGTTCTAGTTTATTTTATCACTTACAACCATAAAATAACCATTTAAACCATATCAAACAATGAAACTGATAAACACCATACATTCAGGGGCTATCATTTGTTGACTTCTGTAACTGTAAAAGCCTTGGTTTCATGCATGTTAACATCAGAAGCCTCCTCCCTAAGTTTGTTTTATTCACTGCTTTAGCACACTCCGCCAACCCCATGCATCCCACAAAGGCGGAGCTGTTGCTAACATTTACGATAGCAAATTTCAATTTACAAAAAAAAAAAAAGAGTTTTCGTCTTTTGAGCTTCTAGTCATGAAATCTATGCAGCCTACTCAATCACTTTTTATAGCTACTGTTTACAGGCCTCCTGGGCCATATACAGCGTTCTTAACTGAGTTCCCTGAATTCCTATCGGACCTTGTAGTCATAGTAGATAATATTCAAATTTTTGGTGATTTTAATATTCACATGGAAAAGTCCACAGACCCACTCCAAAAGGCTTTCGGAGCCATCATCGACTCAGTGGGTTTTGTCCAACATGTCTCTGGACCTACTCACTGTCACAGTCATACTCTGGACCTAGTTTTGTCCCATGGAATAAATGTTGTAGATCTTAATGTTTTTCCTCATAATCCTGCACTATAGGACCACCATTTTATTACGTTTGCAATCGCAACAAATAATCTGCTCAGACCCCAACCAAGGAGCATCAAAAGTCGTGCTATAAATTCTCAGACAACACAAAGATTACTCGATGCCCTTCCAGACTCCCTCTGCCTACCCAAGGACGTCAGAGGACAAAAATCAGTTTACCACCTAACTGAGGAACTCAATTTAACCTTGCGCAATACCCTGGATGCAGTTGCACCCCTAAAAACATTTGTCATAAGAAACTAGCTCCCTGGTATACAGAAAATACCCGAGCTCTGAAGCAAGCTTCCAGAAAATTGGAACGGAAATGGCGCCACACCAAACTGGAAGTCTTCCGACTAGCTTGGAAAGACAGTACCGTGCAGTATCGAAGAGCCCTCACTGCTGCTCGATCATCCTATTTTTCCAACTTAATTGAGGAAAAGAAGAACAATCCGAAATGTATTTTTGATACTGTCGCAAAGTTAACTAAAAAGCAGCATTCCCCAAGTGAGGATGGCTTTCACTTCAGCAGTAATAAATTAATGAACTTCTTTGAGGAAAAGATCATGATCATTAGAAAGCAAATTACAGACTCCTCTTTAACTTCTCTAGGATAGGGGGCAGCATTTTCACGTTTGGATGAAAAGCATACCCAAATTCAACTGCCAGCTACTCATCCCCAGAAGATAAGATATGCATATTATTAGTAGATTTGGATGGAAAACACTCTGAAGTTTCTAAAACTGTTTGAATCATGTCTGTGAGTATATATCTTTTTTGAGGTCACTCTCTTTTCAATGGGATTTCATTGGGAATCCAGATTTCTAATTGACCTTCTTGCAGTTCCTACCGCTTCCACTGGATGTCAACAGTCTTTAGAAATTGGTTGAGGTTTTTTCTTTTGTGTAATGAAGAAGTACGGCCATCTTGAACGAGGGTCACTTGAAGTGTACTGTTTGTTAGAGGCGCGTGACCAGAAAGCTAGCTACAGTTTGTTTTAATCCTGTATTGAACACAGATCATCCCGTCTTCAATTTTATAGATTATTTACGTTAAAAAATACCTAAAGTTGTATTACAAAATTAGTTTGAAATGTTTTGGCATAGTTTACAGGTAAATTTTGAGATATTTTCTAGTCACGTTGCACAAGTTGGAACCGGTGTTTTTCTGGATCAAACGCGCCAAATAAATTTACATTTTGGATATATATCGACGGAATTAATCGAACAAAAGGACAATTTGTGTTGTTTATGGGACATATTGGAGTGCCAACAACAAAAGCTCGTCAAAGGTAAGGCATGAATTATATTTTTATATCTGCATTTTGTGTCGCGCCTCCAGGTTTGAAATATGCTTCTCTCTCTTTGTTTACTCTGTTGCTATCCTTAGATAATAGCATCGTTTGCTTTCGCCGAAAAGCCTATTTGAATTCTGACATGTTGGCTGGATTCACAACAAGTGTAGCTTTAATTTGGTATGTTTCATGTGTGATTAAATGAAAGTTAGATTTTTGTAGTAATTTATTTGAATTTGGCGCTCTGCATTTTTACTGGCTTTTGGCCAAGTGGGACGTTAGCGTCCCACATATCCCAGAGAAGTTAAATCTGCGTATTCCTCCAAAGCTCAGCTGTCCTGAGTCTGCACAACTCTGCCAGGACCTAGGATCAAGAGAGACACTCAAGTGTTTTAGTACTATATCTCTTGACACAATGATGAAAATGGTCATGGCCTCTAAACCTTCAAGCTGCATACTGGACCCTATTCCAACTAAACTACTGAAAGAGCTGCTTCCTGTGCTTGGCCCTCCTCTGTTGAACATAATAAACGGCTCTCTATCCACCGGATGTGTACCAAACTCACTAAAAGTGGCAGTAATAAAGCCTCTCTTGAAAAAGCCAAACCTTGACCCAGAAAATATAAAAAACAAAATCGGCCGATATCGAATCACCCATTACTCTCAAAACATTTTGAAAAAGCTGTTGCGCAGCAACTCACTGCCTTCCTGAAGACAAACAATGTATACGAAATGCTTCAGTCTGGTTTTAGACCCCATCATAGCACTGAGACTGCACTTGTGAAGGTGGTAAATTACCTTTTAATGGCGTCAGACCGAGGCTCTGCATCTGTCCTCGTGCTACTAGACCTTAGTGCTGCCTTTGATACCATCGATCACCACATTCTTTTGGAGAGACTAGAAACCCAAATTGGTCTACACGGACAAGTTCTGGCCTGGTTTAGATCATCAGACACTGGACTCTACCCACACACTGGACTCTACCCAACACACTGGACTCTACCAACACACTGGACTCTACCCAACACACTGGACTCTACCCAACACACTGGACTCTACCCAACACACTGGACTCTACCCAACACACTGGACTCTACCAACACACTGGACTCTACCCAACACACTGGACTCTACCCAACACACTGGACTCTACCCAACACACTGGACTCTACCCAACACACTGGACTCTACCCACACTGGACTCTACCCAACACACTGGACTCTACCCACACACTGGACTCTACCCAACACACTGGACTCTACCCAACACACTGGACTCTACCCAACACACTGGACTCTACTCACACACTGGACTCTACCCACACACTGGACTCTACCCAACACACTGGACTCTACCAACACACTGGACTCTACCCACACGCTGGACTCTACCCAACACACTGGACTCTACCAACACACTGGACTCTACCCACACACTGGACTCTACCCAACACACTGGACTCTACCCAACACACTGGACTCTACCCACACACTGGACTCTACCCAACACACTGACTCTACCTAACACACTGACTCTACCTAACACACTGGACTCTACCCAACACACTGGACTCTACCCCCACACTGGACTCTACCCACACACTGGACTCTACCCAACACACTGGACTCTACCCAACACACTGGACTCTACCCAACACACTGGACTCTACCCAACATACTGGACTCTACCCAACATACTGGACTCTACCAACACACTGGACTCTACCCACACACTGGACTCTACCCAACACACTGGACTCTACCCAACACACTGGACTCTACCCAACACACTGGACTCTACCCAACACACTGGACTCTACCCAACACACTGGACTCTACCCCACACACTGGACTCTACCCCACACACTGGACTCTACCAACACACTGGACTCTACCCACACACTGGACTCTACCCACACACTGGACTCTACCCAACACACTGGACTCTACCCAACACACTGGACTCTACCAACACACTGGACTCTACCCAACACACTGGACTCTACCCAGACACTGGACTCTACCCGACGCACTGGACTCTACCCACACACTGGACTCTACCCAACACACTGGACTCTACCCGACGCACTGGACTCCCACACACTGGACTCTACCCAACACACTGGACTCTACCCAGACACTGGACTCTACCCAACACACTGGACTCTACCCACACACGGGACTCTACCCAACACACTGGACTCTACCCAACACACTGGACTCTACCAACACACTGGACTCTACCCAACACACTGGACTCTACCCAACACACTGGACTCTACCCAACACACTGGACTCTACCCAATACACTGGACTCTACCCAACACACTGGACTCTACCCAACATACTGGACTCTACCCAACACACTGGACTCTACCCACACACTGGACTCTACCCAACACACTGACTCTACCTAACACACTGACTCTACCTAACACACTGGACTCTACCCAACACACTGGACTCTACCCCCACACTGGACTCTACCCACACACTGGACTCTACCCAACACACTGGACTCTACCCAACACACTGGACTCTACCCAACACACTGGACTCTACCCAACATACTGGACTCTACCAACACACTGGACTCTACCCACACACTGGACTCTACCCAACACACTGGACTCTACCCAACACACTGGACTCTACCCAACACACTGGACTCTACCCAACACACTGGACTCTACCCAACACACTGGACTCTACCCAACACACTGGACTCTACCCCACACACTGGACTCTACCCACACACTGGACTCTACCCAACACACTGGACTCTACCCCACACACTGGACTCTACCCAACACACTGGACTCTACCCCACACACTGGACTCTACCCACACACTGAACTCTACCCACACACTGAACTCTACCCACATACTTACACTGACACTCCAACACGTACACAAAAGCACACATTCGCCACACACACACTTCCACACTCATCACATACGCTGCTGCTACTGTCTATTATCTATCTTGTTGCCTAGTCACTTTACCCCTATCATTGACTAGGTACTGGTACTCCATGTATATAGCCAAGCTGTCATTGACTTGGTACTGGTACTCCATGTATACAGCCAAGCTATCATTGACTAGGTACTGGTACTCCATGTATATAGCCAAGCTATCATTGACTTGGTACTGGTACTCCATGTATACAGCCAAGCTATCATTGACTAGGTACTGGTACTCCATGTATATAGCCAAGCTATCATTGACTAGGTACTGGTACTCCATGTATATAGCCAAGCTATCATTTACTAGGTACTGGTACTCCATGCATATAGCCAAGCTATCATTTACTAGGTACTGGTACTGTATATATATAGCCAAGCTATCATTGACTAGGTACTGGTACTCCATGTATATAGCCAAGCTATCATTGACTAGGTACTGGTACTCCATGTATATAGTCAAGCTATCATTGACTAGGTACTGGTACTGTATATAGCCAAGCTATCATTGACTAGGTACTGGTACTCCATGTATATAGCCAAGCTATCATTGACTAGGTACTGGTACTCCATGTATATAGCCAAGCTGTCATTGCTCATTGTGTATTTATTCCTCGTGTTACTGTTTTTTTATTTTCTATTTTTTTTATTATTCATTTGTTTTATGTATTCTGCATTTCTGGGAAGGACCCGTAAGTAAGCATTTCACTGTTAGTCTACACCTGTTGTTTACGAAGCATGTGACAATTAAAATGTTATTTGTTATTAAATGTTATTTGTTACACGCTCCAAACCGGTTTCCGGTTTGGAGCGTGCAGTCGCAATTCCGCCTCGCTCCACAGGTAGTTTTACCATTTTCATTCATTTTCATTACAGTACAACGGTTTGATTTGTTTGATCTTAGCTAGCTACATAGCCGTCTTTGTATCAAAGATAATTGTGTAGTTATTGAGGTTATTGAGGTTATTGAGGTTCGCTAGCCAGCTATTTTCGTCCGAACGTAACAACGTAGTCAACACTGCTAGCTAGCCAGCTAGCCACCGAATAGCAGCATAGCAGCATAGCAGCACTGGAGAAACGATTACATTACAACGGAACGACTTGATTAGTGTAGTGTTAGCTGGCTACACAGTTCTCTTTGCTATCTTTGTATCTAAGATAATCGTGTAGCTTAGAGTTGGTTAGAGTAATTATTCGGTCAACTAGCCAGCTATTTTCGTAACGTAACGTAGTCAACACTGCTAGCTAGCCAGCTAGCCACCGAATAGCAGCATAGCAGCTCTGGAGAAACGATTACATTACAACGGAACGACTTGATTAGTGTAGTGTTAGCTGGCTACATAGTTGTCTTTGCTATCTTTGTATCTAAGATAATTGTGTAGCTTAGAGTTGGTTAGAGTAATTATTCGGTTAACTAGCCAGCTATTTTCGTCCACCGCGCTGCGCTGCCGTCTCCTACCTAGTTAACACTGCTAGCTAACACTGCTAGTTAGCCAACTTCTACCGAATAGCAGCACTGTAGAAACTCACACTACAACTTACATTACAACGGAACGACTTGATTAGCGTAGTGTTAGCTAGCTACATAGTTGTCTTTGCTGTCTTTGTATCCAAGATAATTGTGTAGTTTTTGAGTAATTGTCGAGGTTACCTAGCCAGCTACACGTTCAAACAAAGTCAACAACGCAGCCACTGCTAGCCAGCCTACTTCACCGCCAGCAGTACTATATCATTTTAGTCAATAAGATTTTAGTCAATAAGATTTTTATTTTATTTTTGCAACGTAAGCTTAACTTCCTGAACATTCGAGACGTGTAGTCCACTTGTCATTCTAATCTCCTTTGCATTAGCGTAGCCTCTTCTGTAGCCTGTCAACTATGTGTCTGTCTATCCCTCTTCTCTCCTCTCTGCACAGACCATACAAACGCTTCACACCGCGTGGCCGCCGCCATTCTAACCTGGTGGTTCCAGCGCGCACGACCCACGTGGAGTTCCAGGTCTCCGGCAGCCTCTGGAACTGCCGATCTGCGGCCAACAAGGCAGAGTTCATCTCAGCCTATGCGTCCCTCCAGTCCCTCGACTTCTTGGCACTGACGGAAACATGGATTACCACTGACAACACTGCTACTCCTACTGCTCTCGCCTCGTCTGCCCACGTGTTCTCGCACACCCCGAGAGCTTCTGGTCAGCGGGGCGGTGGCACTGGGATCCTCATCTCTCCCAAGTGGACATTCTCTCTTTCTCCCCTGACCCATCTGTCTATCGCCTTCTTTGAATTCCATGCTGTCACAGTTACCAGCCCTTTCAAGCTTAACATCCTTATCATTTATCGCCCTCCAGGTTCCCTTGGAGAGTTCATCAATGAGCTTGACGCCCTGATAAGTTCCTTTCCTGAGGATGGCTCACCTCTCACAGTTCTGGGTGACTTTAACCTCCCCACGTCTACCTTTGACTCATTCCTCTCTGCCTCCTTCTTTCCACTCCTCTCCTTTTTTGACCTCACCCTCTCACCTTCCCCCCCTACTCACAAGGCAGGCAATACGCTTGACCTCATCTTTACTAGATGCTGTTCTTCCACTAATCTCACTGCAACTCCCCTCCAAGTCTCCGACCACTACCTTGTATCCTTTTCCCTCTCGCTCTCATCTAACACTTCCCACACTGCCCCTACTCGGATGGTATCGCGCCGTCCCAACCTTCGCTCTCTCTCCCCCGCTACTCTCTCCTCTTCCATCCTATCATCTCTTCCCTCTGCTCAAACCTTCTCCAACCTATCTCCTGATTCTGCCTCCTCAACCCTCCTCTCCTCCCTTTCTGCATCCTTTGACTCTCTATGTCCCCTATCCTCCAGGCCGGCTCGGTCCTCCCCTCCTGCTCCGTTGCTCGACGACTCACTGCGAGCTCACAGAACAGGGCTCCGGGCAGCCGAGCGGAAATGGAGGAAAACTCGCCTCCCTGCGGACCTGGCATCCTTTCACTCCCTCCTCTCTACTTTCTCCTCTTCTGTCTCTGCTGCTAAAGCCACTTTCTACCACTCTAAATTCCAAGCATCTGCTTCTAACCCTAGGAAGCTCTTTGCCACCTTCTCCTCCCTCCTGAATCCTCCTCCCCCTCCTCCCCCCTCCTCCCTCTCTGCGGATGATTTCGTCAACCATTTTGAAAAGAAGGTCGACGACATCCGATCCTCGTTTGCTAAGTCAAACGACACCGCTGGTTCTGCTCACACTGCCCTACCCTGTGCTTTGACCTCTTTCTCCCCTCTCTCTCCAGATGAAATCTCGCGTCTTGTGACGGCCGGCCGCCCAACAACCTGCCCGCTTGACCCTATCCCCTCCTCTCTTCTCCAGACCATTTCCGGAGACCTTCTCCCTTACCTCACCTCGCTCATCAACTCATCCTTGACCGCTGGCTACGTCCCTTCCGTCTTCAAGAGAGCGAGAGTTGCACCCCTTCTGAAAAAACCTACACTCGATCCCTCCGATGTCAACAACTACAGACCAGTATCCCTTCTTTCTTTTCTCTCCAAAACTCTTGAACGTGCCGTCCTTGGCCAGCTCTCCTGCTATCTCTCTCAGAATGACCTTCTTGATCCAAATCAGTCAGGTTTCAAGACTAGTCATTCAACTGAGACTGCTCTTCTCTGTGTCACGGAGGCGCTCCGCACTGCTAAAGCTAACTCTCTCTCCTCTGCTCTCATCCTTCTAGACCTATCGGCTGCCTTTGATACTGTGAACCATCAGATCCTCCTCTCCACCCTCTCCGAGTTGGGCATCTCCGGCGCGGCCCACGCTTGGATTGCGTCCTACCTGACAGGTCGCTCCTACCAGGTGGCGTGGCGAGAATCTGTCTCCGCACCACGTGCTCTCACCACTGGTGTCCCCCAGGACTCTGTTCTAGGCCCTCTCCTATTCTCGCTATACACCAAGTCACTTGGCTCTGTCATATCCTCACATGGCCTCTCCTATCATTGCTATGCAGACGACACACAATTAATCTTCTCCTTTCCCCCCTCTGATAACCAGGTGGCGAATCGCATCTCTGCATGTCTGGCAGACATATCAGTGTGGATGACGGATCACCACCTCAAGCTGAACCTCGGCAAGACGGAGCTGCTCTTCCTCCCGGGGAAGGACTGCCCGTTCCATGATCTCGCCATCACGGTTGACAACTCCATTGTGTCCTCCTCCCAGAGCGCTAAGAACCTTGGCGTGATCCTGGACAACACCCTGTCGTTCTCAACTCACATCAAGGCGGTGACCCGTTCCTGTAGGTTCATGCTCTACAACATTCGCAGAGTACGACCCTGCCTCACACAGGAAGCGGCGCAGGTCCTAATCCAGGCACTTGTCATCTCCCGTCTGGATTACTGCAACTCGCTGTTGGCTGGGCTCCCTGCCTGTGCCATTAAACCCCTACAACTCATCCAGAACGCCGCAGCCCGTCTGGTGTTCAACCTTCCCAAGTTCTCTCACGTCACCCCGCTCCTCCGCTCTCTCCACTGGCTTCCAGTTGAAGCTCGCATCCGCTACAAGACCATGGTGCTTGCCTACGGAGCTGTGAGGGGAACGGCACCTCCGTACCTTCAGGCTCTGATCAGGCCCTACACCCAAACAAGGGCACTGCGTTCATCCACCTCTGGCCTGCTCGCCTCCCTACCTCTGAGGAAGTACAGTTCCCGCTCAGCCCAGTCAAAACTGTTCGCTGCTCTGGCACCCCAATGGTGGAACAAACTCCCTCACGACGCCAGGTCAGCGGAGTCAATCACCACCTTCCGGAGACACCTGAAACCCCACCTCTTTAAGGAATACCTAGGATAGGATAAAGTAATCCTCCTAACCCCCCCCCTCCCCCTTAAATGAGTTAGATGCACTATTGTAAAGTGGTTGTTCCACTGGATATCATAAGGTGAATGCACCAATTTGTAAGTCGCTCTGGATAAGAGCGTCTGCTAAATGACTTAAATGTAATGTATGTTAAATGATTCAATTTAATGTAGACTTCAGAATTAAATTGCGGGGCATCCATATATTTCACTGTACAGCCTTACCTATGGACTGTAGGTCAATTAAATGGGGTATCAGTCTACTCTGTCACACCCACAGAACACAATTGTGAAGAGTTCAACAAATATTACTGTTGTAGCTCTTATTGCGGAACTTTGACTGTGGGAAGTCACCTCCCCAATCAGCCTATGGTGCATATTGACATTCATAGGTATGAATGTTCAATACACGTAGTAGGGTGACTGGTGAGCTTAATGTTTAATACACGTAGTAGGGTGACTGGTGAGCTTAATGTTCAATACACGTAGTAGGGTGACTGGTGAGCTTAATGTTCAATACACGTAGTAGGGTGACTGGTGAGCTTAATGTGGCTCAATTCACAGTGGTTTCAGAGTCCTACAATAAGAGCTACCATGCTAATATTTGCGTAAACTCTTCACAGTTGTGTTCTGTGGGTGTCACTGAGTAGACTGATACCCCATTTCCTTTATCCACAATCCATAGGTAAGGCTGTACAGTAAAATAAACTGAACAAAAATAAAAATGCAACATGTAAAGTATTGGTCCCCTGTTTCATGAGCTGAAATAAAAGATATCCTACATTTTCCATACGTACAAAAGCTTATTTCTCTCCAATTTGGTGCACAAATTTGTTTAAATCCCTCTTAGTGAGCATTTCTCCATTGTCAAGATAATCCATCCACCTGACAGGTGTGGCATATCAAGAATCTGATTAAACAGCATGATCATTACACAGGTGCACCTTGTGCTGGAGACAATAAAAGGCCATTCTAAAATGTGTCGTTTTGTCACACAACACAATGCCACAGATGTCTAAAGTTTTGAGGGAGTGTGCAATTGGCATGCTGACTGCAGGAATGTCTACCAGAGTTGTTGTCAGAAAATGTAATGTTAATTTCTCTACCATAAGCCACCTGTTTTAGAGAATTTGGCAGTACATCAAACAGGCCTCCGCAAACCACGTGTATGGCGTAGTGTAGGCGAGCAGTTTGCTGATGTCAACGTTGTGAACAGAGTGCCCCATGGTGGCGGTGGGGTTATGGTTGAACGCGGAATGAGAAAGAGCTCGGTTTTGTTGTTTTGAAAAAGTTTGTTGTTTGTTGTTTTAAAAGTGTTTTGAAAAGTTCTTAGTAGCTGGCTAACTTTTTAGTTTGGAACCCGCGACGCAGTTGGCATCAATTGCTGGGACTGCTAGTCTCTGTCCAGTGATTCCACCGATCAAGAACAGGTCTGAGGAGATATTTGGGCTTGCAGCTAGCCTACATATCAAGCTAGCAGCTAGCCTGCATATCAAGCTAGCAGGATTTTCTTGAGGGCTTGAACGCAGAGTGCAACGCGGCTAGCCATTGTGGGTGGGACCACGGATTGGGTTTGTGGCTGTCTAGATCCCTGCTGTTTGTTGTTTTCAATCTTCCCTGTGACCTGGCCTGTCTGGAACTACGAGCAGTAACAGCCTAACGTACGTTACTAGCTAACATGACAAAGACCAAAGCTGGTGGGAGTATCGTTGAGGACAGTGGTGTCTCTCTATCACAGGTGAAGGATGTTTTAAACAAACAAAAAGAGTTCTACAAGCAGTTGTTACAACAACAAGAAAATAGCTTAGTGTTTTGTCCAAATACTGATGGAGTCAACTAATAAAAGAATGGATGACCTGACCAGAGAGGTCCAGGACATGAAGAACAATACTGGTGGAGTCAACTAATAAAAGAATGGATGACCTGACCAGAGAGGTCCAGGACATGAAAAACAATACTGTTGGAGTCAACTAATAAAAGAATGGATGACCTGACCAGAGAGGTCCAGGACATGAAGAACAATACTGGTGGAGTCAACTAATAAAAGAATGGATGACCTGACCAGAGAGGTCCAGGACATGAAGAACAATACTGGTGGAGTCAACTAATAAAAGAATGGATGACCTGACCAGAGAGGTCCAGGACATGAAGAACAATACTGGTGGAGTCAACTAATAAAAGAATGGACGACCTGACCAGAGAGGTCCAGGACCTGAAGGACAATACTGGTGGAGTCAACTAATAAAAGAATGGATGACCTGACCAGAGAGGTCCAGGACATGAAGAACAGTGTGCAGTTCTCCCAGGGTCAGCTCAATGAGTTGAAACAGGAGAACAGAGAGGTCCAGGACCTGAAGAACAGTCTGCAGTTCTCCCAGGGTCAGATCGATGAGTTGAAACAGGAGAACAGAGAGGTCCAGGACCTGAAGAACAGTTTGCAGTTCTCCCAGGGTCAGCTCAATGAGTTGAAACAGGAGAACGGCAAGATGACAGCAATCTGTAAGTCATTGAAAGAGAACATCAGTTCTGTATGTGAATCCATGATAACAATGACCGAGAACTCAGGTTATCTCGAGAGACAATCATTGACTGTACGTTTGTTTATTCCATGTGTAACTCTGTTGTTGTTGTGTCACACTGCTTTGCTTTATCTTGGCCAGGTCACGGTTGTAAATAAGAACTTGTTCTCATCTGGCCTACCTGGTTAAATAAAGGTGAAATAATTATTTTTTTTAAAAGGCGGAACAACATGGTTGTGGACGGAATTGCAGAATCTCCACGAGACCTGGACGGAGTCTGAGGACAAATTGAGAGAAATTATCTCAGAAAAATTGAAGATGGACCACAGGAAGATTGAGGTGGAGCGTGCCTACAATCAATCAAATGTATTTATAAAGCCCTTCTTACATCAGCTGATGTCACAAAGTGCTGTACAGAAATCCAGCCTAAAACCCCAAACAGCAAGCAATGCAGGTGTAGAAGCACGGTGGCTAGGAAAAACTCTCTAGGAAGGCCAGAACCTAGGAAGAAACCTAGAGAGTAACCAGGCTATGAGGGGTGGACAGTCCTCTTCTGGCTGTGCCGGATGGAGATAACAGAACATGGCCAAGATATTCAAATGTTCATAGATGACCAGCAGGGTCAAATAATAATAATCATAGTGGTTGTAGAGGGTGCAACAGGTCAGCACCTCAGGAGTAAATGTCAGTTGGCTTTTCATAGCCGATCGTTCAGAGTATCTCTACCGCTCCTGCTGTCTCTAGAGAGTTGAAAACAGCAGGTCTGGGACAGGTAGCACGTCCGGTAAACAGGTCAGGGTTCCATAGCCGCAGGCAGAACAGTTGAAACTGGAGCAGCAGCACGACCAGGTGGACTGGGGACAGCAAGGACCGGAAAACTCACCACCGGCCCAGGTGACAGGCCCAGGCCGATAGTGGTAAAGTTCCTGAGGTTCAAGGACAAGGTAGCTGTTCTGGAAAGAACTAAGAACTTGAGAGGAACGTTGATCTTTCTCAACGAGGACTATCCTGAAGCTGTGCACCAGAAGAGGAAAGAACTGATCCCAGCCATGAAAGCTGCCAGAGCACGTGGGGATATTGCTTAAATCCGCTATGACAGGCTCATTGTCCACCTTCCGACTCCCAGAAGCCTTGAAGAAATTAGAGAGTCAAGCCTATGGGTATGTAGCTTCAACCCCGCTGCACACACACACTTACACACACCAATTGATTAAAACTTCTTAAGTGTAGGGGGCAGTATTTTCGTTTTTGGCTAAAAAACGTACCCATTTGAAACTGCCTATTTCTCAGCCCCCGAAACTAGAATATGCATATAATTGTCAGATTAGGATAGAAAACACTGTAAAGTTTCCAAAACTGTCAAAATTTTGTATGTGAGTTTAACAGAACTGATATTGCAGGCTAAAACCTGAGGAAAATCCAATCAGGAAGTGCCTCTGTTTTTGAAACCTCTCTGTTCTTATGCATCCCTATCACCCATTTAAAGGGATATCAACCAGATTCCCTTTTCTATGACTTCCCTAAGGTGTCAACAGCCTTTAGACATAGTTTCAGGCTTTTATTTTGAAAAATGAGCGAGAACCATCACATTGCGTAAGTGGATAGGTGGGGGCTCTCAGAGTGAGTTGTGCGCAACAGAGAAAGGCGGCCATTGTTACTCCCGGTCCTATTGAAAAACCAACACTCCCGGTTGATATATTATCGAATAGATATTTGAAAAACAACCTGAGGATTGATTATAAAAAACGTTTGGCATGTTTCTGTGGACATTATGGATATTATCTGGAATTTTTGTCTGCGTTGTCGTGACCGCGTTTTCCTGTGGATTTCTGAGCATAACGCGCATAACGAACGGAGGTATTTGGATATAAAAATATCTTTATGGAACAAAAGGAACATTTGTTGTCTAACTGGGAGTCTCGTGAGTGAAAACATCCGAAGATCATCAAAGGTAAATTATTAATTTGATTGCTTTTCTGATTTTCGTGACCAAGTTACCTGATGCTAAGCGTACTTAATGTTTTGTCGAGCGATCGATAAACTTACACAAACGCTTGTATTGCTTTCGCTGTAAAGCATAATTTCAAAATCTGAGATGGCAGTTTTGCAATATTGCACTTGTGATTTCATGAATATTAATATTTTCTAGTAATATTATTTGACTGTGGCGCTATGCTATTCAGCGTTGCTGATGACAATTATCCCGGATCCGGGATGGGTGGTTCAGAAAGGTTAATGGACTGCTGAATGTATATTTTCATATTTACAAGCGTTTGTTTGCTCTTTTCAATATTATGTCTATCTCTGATAAGCTACCCAGGAAAGGGCTGTAAATAGCCCATATTAACATATGTAGCCATAGAAATAAGATGAATGAAATCAATAACTTGCTCACATCAGATAACATTCATATATTATCCATTTCTGAGAATCACTTCGATCATTAACATGATGATACATCAGTAGCAATACAAGAGACAGAAATGCATTTAAGGGAGAGGTGTTGCTGTATATATTCAGAGCCATATCCCTGTAATGCTTAGAGAACATCTTATGTCAAGTGGTATTGAAGTGTTGTGGTTGTAGGTTCACTTGGCACGTGTAAAGCCTTTTCTTTTGGGGTGTTGCTACTGGCCACCAAGTGGTAACAGTCAGTATCTAAATAATATGTGTGACATGCTTGATAGTGTATGTGATGTAAACAGAGAGGTCTACTTTCTTGGGGACCTGAATATGTGGCTCCCGAGTGGCGCAGCGGTCTAAGGCACTGCATCTCAGCGCAAGAGGCGTCACTACAGTCCCTGGTTTGTATACAGGCTGTATCACATCTGGCTGTGATTGGGAGTCCCATAGGGCGGCGCACAATTGGCCCAGCATCGTCTGGGTTTGGCCGGTGTAGACCGTCAATGTAAATAAGATTTTTTTCCTAACTGACTTGCCTAGTTAAATATAAAAACAAATATTGACTGGTTTTCATCAAGCTGTCCACTCAAGAGGAAGCTTCTTACTGTAACCAGTGCCTGTAATCTGGTTCAGTTTATTAATCAACCTACCAGGGTATTTACAAACACAACAGGAACAAGATCATCCACATGTATTGATCAGATATTTACTAATACTGTAGAACTTTGTTCTAAAGCTGTATCCATACCCATTGGGTGCAGTGATCACAATATAGTGGCTATATCCAGGAAAGCCAAAGTTCCAACAGCTGGGCCTAAAATATTGTATAAGAGATCATACAAAATACTTTACTGTGACTCTTATGTGGATGATGTTTAACATATTTGTTGGTCTGATGTGATTAATGAGGATCATCCAGACGCTGCACTCGATGAATTTATGAAATTGCTTCTTCCAATTATTGATAAACATGCAGCTGTTAAAAACTGAGTGTTAGAACTGTTAACGCTCCATGGATTGATGAGGAATTGAAAAACTGTATGGTTGAAAGAGATGGGGCAAAAGGAGTGGCTAATAAGTCTTGCTGCACATCTGACTGGCTGACTAACAGCAAATTGAGAAATGATGTGACTAAACCCAGTCCACTACTGTCAGGATGGCGGTGTGGCCGTCAGACGGGGGGAGACCCGTGACGAAGTCCAGGGATATGTGAGACCAGGGACGGTGAGGGACAGGCAGGGGTTGAAAGAGACCAGCCGGAGCTTGCAGAGGAGTCTTGTTCTGCGCACAGATTGTGGAGGCAACGACGAACGCGGAGACCTCCAGAACCATGGTAGGCCACCAAAAGCGTTGCCGCACAAAGGCCAGGGTCCGACGGGAGCCCAGGTGGCAGGACCGAGGGGCGGACAGCGTCAGGAACAAACATTCGGTTATCTGTACCACCCCCCCTGGTTTCGGCTGTGAACGCTGCGCCTCATGGACCTGCTTCCCTATTCCCCAGCTGAGTGCCGTCGCCAGACACAAGGTGGGAAGAATGGTCTCGGGGTCCGAGGCTATAGCTGCGGGGCTATAGCGGCTTGACAGTGCATCCGGCTTGATATTCTTGGATCCCGGTTGGTAGGAGAGGGAGAAGTTAAGGAACCACCTAGTTTATCTGGAATTGAGATGCTTGGTGGTGCGGAGATATTCCAGGTTCTTGTGATCCGTCCACACAATGAACGGATGTTCCGCCCCCTCCAACCAGTGTCTCCACTCCTCCAATGCCATCTTCACCGTGAGAATCTTACGATTCCCCATATCATAATGTCTATCCGTGGTGTTGAGGCGATGGGAGAAGAAGGCACAGGGATGTAACTTGAGGTCCAGGGCAGAACGCTGGGACAGGACCGCCCCCACTCTGACATCCGAAGCATCGGCCTCCACCACGAACTGACGGGACAGGTCAGGATGAACCAATATGGGAGCAGTGGGGAAGCGGTGTTTGAGGTCCCGGAATGCCCAGTCAGCAGCAGGGGACAACGTGAACGGAATCTTGGGAGAGGTGAGTGCAGACAGGGGGGAAGCCAGGGTGCTGTAGCCCCGGATAAAGCGGTGATAAAAGTTGGTAAATCCCAGGAAACGTTGCAGCTGCACTCTAGACGTAGGCTGGGGCCAATCCACCATCGCTCTCATCTTCTCGGGATCCATCTGTACATTCCCTGCAGCGATGATGTAACCAAGGAAGGTGATGATGGAGCGATGGAATTCGCATTTCTCTGCTTTCACAAAAAGCTGGTTCTCCAGAAAGTGCTGGAGGACCTGTTGGACGTGGAGCACGTGTTCTTGGGTTGAGTGGGAGAAAACGAGGATGTCGTCAAGGTAGCCAAAGATGATCCGGTTCAACATGTCGCGGAGAACGTCATTAACTAGGGCCTGGAACACAGCTGGGGCATTGGTAAGGCCAAATGGCATGACCAGATACTCGTACTGACCGCTGGCCATGTTGAAGGCAGTCTTCCATTCATCCCCTTCCCGTATCCGTACCAGGTGGAAAGTGTTCCTCAAGTCCAACTTGGAGAAAACGGTGGCCTCCTGGAGCAGCTCGAAGGCCGAGGCATTGAGTGGTAGCGGGTAGCGGGACTTCAACGTGATGTCATTGAGGCCCCGGTAGTCGATGCACAGGTTCTTCTCCACAAAGAATAACCCTGCGCCAGAGGGGGAGGCAGAAGGACGGATACACCCTGCAGCTAGTGAGTCCTCGATGTAGATCTCCATAGCCTTGGTCTCCAGACCGGACAGAGAGTACAGTTGTCCCCGGGGCAGCGTGGTGCCTGGGAGAAGGTCAATCCCTTAGTCATAGGGTTGGTGTGGAGGAGGTGAAGTGGTCCGGGCCTTACTGAAAACCTCCCGGACGTCCTGGTACTCCGCGGGAATGGCAGAGAGGTGAGGGGCAACTTCCGAGCCAACAGGAAGACGTCCCAGGGCAGGCTGTGCTGACTTCAGGCAATGGGCGTGGCAGAACAGGCTCCAGCCCATGTTTGCAACAGCAGTCCAGTCTATGAGGGAACTGTGTCGCTGGAGCCAAGAGAATCCCAATACCACAGGAACCTGAGGAGACTTAATTAACATGAATTGGATTGCCTCGCTGTGGTTCCCTGACACTCGTAGGTTGATGGGAGTGGTATTGTGGATGACCCGGCCTATAGAGCGCTCTAACATCCATGGGAATGGAGAGGGGCTGAGTGGGGATGCCCAGCTCGGACACCAGGGTAGCAACCATAAAACTATCATCGGCCCCAGAGTCGACGAGTACCTGAAGAGATTTTGACTGGTTCCCCCACAGCAGGATGGCATGGAATGGCGTGTGAGTAAGGGGAGAGGAAAAGTTCTCCATATGTTCCACCAGAGCACTCGCCCCTACCGGTGAGCCTGGTCTTTTAGTCGACAGGAGGACACGAAATGACCAGTAGTCTCGCAATATAGGCAACTCTTCTTGTGAAGCCGGTGTAGACATTCGGCTGTGGACAGCCTAGCTCTGCCTAGTTGCATCGGCTCGGGAAGAGGTGAATCAGAAGACTTCGGAGACTCTCGGGGGAACTCGGGGGAACTCGGGTAGCCTCAGGTCCTCTCGGCCACTGAGACGTCAGGGACTTCCGGGAGGCGAGGTGGAATTGGATCTCCTCTCCTTCCTACGTTCTCGTAACCACACATCGATCCGGATGATCAAGGCAATGAGCGAGACGAGATCCGTCGGTAGTTCCCGGGCTGCTAGCTCATCCTTCACTTCCTCCGATAAGCCGTGCAGGAACGTGCTGAACAGCGATTCCGGGATCCAGGCACTCTCAGCTGCCAACGTGGGGAAATCCACCGCATAGTCTGCCAAAACTGGAGTAACTTCTGGGTAGCCTCTCTCACAGACAATGGAGAATCGAAAACCTTTTTCACCTCTGCCACAAACTAAAGACTGAAGACTGAAGCATACAGATGACTGTTGTTCCCACATGGCAGTAGCCCAGCGTGAGGAGGTACGCTATCTTTGAGCGGTACGAGGGGAAGGAGGAGGGCTGCAGCTCGATGATGAGAGAACACGGCCGGTTGTGATACAGCCTGGATTCAAACCAGGGACTGTAGTAACGCCTCTTGCACTGAGATGCAGTTCCTTAGACCGCTGCACCACTCAGGAGCCTGAGTGGATGTAAATAAATGTAAATAGAGGAGTAGGGTATTTATTATAAGATGGTAGGGTATTTGTTATAAGATGGTAGGGTATTTGTTATAAGATGGTAGGGTATTTGTTATAAGATGGTAGGGTATTTGTTATAAGATGGTAGGGTATTTATTATAAGATGGTAGGGTATTTGTTATAAGATGGTAGGGTATTTGTTATAAGATGGTAGGGTATTTGTTAGATGGCAGGGTATTTGTTATAAGATGGTAGGGTATTTGTTATAAGATGGTAGGGTATTTGTTATAAGATGGTAGGGTATTTATTATAAGATGGTAGGGTATTTGTTATAAGATGGTAGGGTATTTGTTATAAGATGGTAGGGTATTTGTTATAAGATGGTAGGGTATTTGTTAGATGGCAGGGTATTTGTTATAAGATGGTAGGGTATTTGTTATAAGATGGTAAGGTATTTGTTATAAGATGGTAGGGTATTTGTTATAAGATGGAGGGTATTTGTTATAAGATGGTAGGGTATTTGTTATAAGATGGTAGGGTATTTATTATAAGATGGTAGGGTATTTGTTATAAGATGGTAGGGTATTTATTATAAGATGGTAGGGTATTTATTATAAGATGGTAGGGTATTTATTATAAGATGGTAGGGTATTTATTATAAGATGGTAGGGTATTTGTTGTAATTTATTTATTTTATTCTTTGACGAAGAAAAAAAAAGCTAAGAATAAGGGAGTTATACTCCAATCTAGTAGGTGGCGGTAATGCAACATTTCTTAGATGCCAACCGCCGTTAAACCTCATCGAAGAAGAAGGGCCGTGTGCAAACCGCGTGCGACGCAGAAAGGAGGGAGGGACCGATAACAAACAAACAAACAGGAACAGTCACGTAGCTGAGGTGAGTGGCTGAATTAAAGGACAAAAATCTCAACAATTACACGGTGGAAGATATGTTTAAAAAACTTAACATGTGTCGTAAATAGTCGCAGTCTGTCTGAAGTACGAACAAAATGTAAATGCAAGGCGAGCTGTTTTTGTGGTTCCGTGACTAACTAAACATATTTTCTGACAGCGCACTTTGGCCTAATGCGTCAGGCTGTACGCGGGAAAGCCACAGGATTTAATTATTGATTTGCCAGTCCAGACTTATTCTCGAAAGAAATCTGGAAATATATTGCCCGCACATTTTTAGATGATGTTATAAAATTAATCTCGTCTTTGTTTTTGTGTAGCTTCCCAATTAGCCTGTTAGCTATATTCAGTGGTATGTTATGGTCGGTGCGAGTCCACGGCGTGGTGGGCGGCACAGTTTAAACGTTCCTAAGGTAATGGCGACCCGACGCGGGCACCTGGGCGACGTGGTCCGGGTCCATGTGGGAAATAGCTTCCCAATTCATAGCTGGTACCCTAGTTTGTTGTGGTTGACATTTTTGCTTCAATGACGTCCTGCAAATCTGCAGAGGGGGTTTGGTTGTGTGTTTGTTTACCATTGCGAACTAGCAGCAAGCTACATTAGCATGTTTTGTAAACACACTATGTTGGAAGTTGGCTGTGAAAGATAATGAATTGCTATGACATTGTCAGATCAATTTTTTTTTGTCGCATACACATATTTAGCAGGTGTTATTGCGGATGTAGCCAAAATGCTTGTTCCTAGCTCCAGCAGTGTAGGTTAAATAAAATAGTGAATTGTTAGATATTACCTTTATTTAACTAGGCAACAATACACACATCTGGAAGTAAAATAATGGAATTAAGAAATATATACATATTAGGGTTTTCCTTTATTTTCTAAATTGTAGAATAATAGTGAAGACATCAACACTATGAACTAACACATGGAATCATGTAGTAACCCAAAAAGTGTTATACAAATCAAAATATATTTCAGATTCTTCAAAGTAACCCCCCTTTGCCTTGATGACAGCTTTGCACACTCTTGGCATTCTCTCAACCAGCTTCATGAGGTAGTCACCTGGAATACATTTGAGTTAACAGGTGTTCCTTGTTAAAAGTACATTTGGGGAATGTCTTTCCTTATTGCGTTTAAGCCAATTCGGTTGTGTTGTGACAAGGTAGGGTTGGTATACAGAAGATAGCCCTATTTGGTAAAAGACCAAGTCCATATTATGGCAAGAACAGCTCAAATAAGCAAAGAGAGACGATAGTCCATCATTTACTTTAACATGTGAAGGTCAGTCAATCTGGAACATTTCAAGAACTTTCGTCAAGTCTCAAAATCCATCAAGTGCTATGATGAAACTGGGTCTCATGGGGACCACCACAGGAATGGAAGACCCAGAGTTACCTCTGTTGCAGAGGATAAGTTCATTAGAGTTATCAGCCTCAGAAATTGCAGCCCAAATAAATGCTTCATAGAGTTCAAGTAACTGACTCATTTCAACACCAACTGTTCAGAGGAGACCGCGTGAATCAGGCCTTCATGGTTAAATTACTGCAACGAAACCACGACTAAAGGACACCAATAAGAAGAGACTTGCTTGGGCCAAGAAACATGAACAATGGACACTAGACCGGTGAAAATCTGTCCTTTGGTCTGATGAGTCCAAATTTGAGATTTTTGGTTCTAACCGCTGTGTCTTTGTGAGATGCAGAGTAGGTGAACGGATGATCTCCATGTTTAGTTCCCACCATGAAGCATGGAGGAGGAGGTATGGTGGTGCTTTGCTGGTGACACTGTCATTGATTTATTTAGAACTCAAGACACTCAACCAGTATGGCTATAAACAGCATTTTGCAGCGATACGCCATCCCATCTGGTTTGGTCTTAGTCCCATTATCATTTGTTTTTCAACAGGACAATGACCCAACACACCTCCAGGCTGTGTAAGGGCTATTTGACCAAGAAGGAGAGTAATGGAGTGTTGCATCAGATGACCTGGCCTCCAATCACCTGAAGGAAAAGCAGCCAACAAGTGTTCATGAACTCAAGACTGTTGGAAAAGCATTCCGACTGAAGCTGGTTTTAGAGAATGCCAAGAGTGTGCAAAGCTGTCATCAAGGCAAAGGGTGGCTACTTCGAAGAATCGTTTCAGTTTATTTGCGATCTTAGGCTTGTGTGCAGCTGCTCAGCCATGGAAACCCATTTCATGAAGCTCCCGACTAAGTTTAATAAAACATTTTTTAACCTGTATTTAACTAGGCAAGTCGGTTAAGAACAAATTCTTATTTTCAATGACGGCCTAGGAACAGTGGGTTAACTGCCTTGTTCAGGGGCATAACGACAGATTTTTACGTTGTCAGCTCGGGGATTTGATCTTGCAACCTTTCGGTTACTAGTCCAATGCTCTAACCACTAGGCTACCTGCCGCCCCCTGTTTTTGTGCTGACGTTGCTTCCAGAGGCAGTTTGGAACTCGGTAGTTAGTGTTGCAACTGAGGATAGACAATTTTTACGTGCTACCCGCTTCAGCACTTGGCGGTCCTGTTCTGTGAGTGGACCGGGGCAGCTCTAGCAGGGCAGAAACGTTGAGTCACTGAGCTCTTGAGTGCGGGCCATTCTACTGCCAATGTTTGTCTATGGAGATTGCATGTCTGTGTGCTTGATTTTATACACCTGTCAGCAACGGGTGTGGCTGAAAAAGCCAAATCCACTAACTTGAAGGGGTGTCCCCACACACACACATTTTATAATATATTTAATCACATTACGTGACCAAAAGTACGTGGACACCTGCTCGTCAAACATCTCATTCTAAAATCATGGGCATTAATTGGGAGTTTTTTTTGCAGATTTTGGCATATTCACATGCAAATCTGTCGCCAATTGGATGGAAACCTAGCATCTGAAAACACCAATGACAGAAGCAGAGGAAACCTGCTTATTTCAGTTCAAGGAAGTCTGATGACCGTAAAACACCCTCAGGACGTTCTCATGGGGCGGCAGCGTAGACTAGTAACCGAAAGGTTAGAAGATCGAATCCCCGAGCTGACAAGGTACAAATCTGTCATTCTGCCCCTGAACAAGGCAGTTAACCCACTGTTCCTAGGCCGTCATTGAAAATAAGATTTTGTTCTTAACTGACTTGCCTAGTTAAATAAAGGTTAAAAAATACTTATTGGAAATACAATATCACATCACTCTTACTTTGGTAGAGTGAGGAATACCCATAGCCAAGAGCAAATATGAACACACTGATTTTGGCGTGCTTCATTAAGGCACACAATTGAACGTTCTATGCATGGCACTTGCTTTACATTTGGGCTCATAGCATAAATATCAATACAGTATTGGGATTTTTTTTAGACATGGTTAACAACATCCACATTCATATTTTCAAATGATTTCTGTGTTTTGATGACCACATTATTGACATTTAGTAAAAATAGATTTGATCACTGCTTTTCTCACAAAGCTTCCGTTTGTTCCGTCACCTAACACCCTACTATTGGACAAATTCAGGTAGGCAGGCCTCTCCCCGTTTCGCTTGCTAATGTTTTGCAACAGAATCGGCGGTATGAATACGCCTGTCATGCTGCTACACGCATGCTTGCCAGAAGCTAGCTAGCTACCTACCTACCACTCTGACCGGTTAAATTCACCAGGCTTCAGAACCCTATGGGGATAGGTTAGTTTGGTGAGCTACGCAGACTCTGTCCCTGGGAGATTGTTATAGGTGCTTGTGCTGTGAGGAGTCCACCCATAGCGGGTGGTGCTGTGAGGAACCCACCCATAGCGGGTGGTGCTGTGAGGAGTCCACCCATAGCGGGTGGTGCTGTGAGGAGTCCACCCATAGCGGGTGGTGCTGTGAGGAGTCCACCCATAGCGGGTGGTGCTGTGAGGAACCCACCCATAGCGGGTGGTGCTGTGAGGAACCCACCCATAGCGGGTGGTGCTGTGAGGAGTCCACCCATAGCGGGTGGTGCTGTGATGAACCCACCCATAGCGGGTGGTACTGTGAGGAGTCCACCCATAGCGGGTGGTGCTGTGAGGAACCCACCCATAGCCTGTGAGGAACCCATAGCGGGTGGTGCTGTGAGGAGTCCACCCATAGCGGGTGGTGCTGTGAGGAGTCCACCCATAGCGGGTGGTGCTGTGAGGAATCCACCCATAGCGGGTGGTGCTGTGAGGAATCCACCCATAGCGGGTGGTGCTGTGAGGAGTCCACCCATAGCGGGTGGTGCTGTGAGGAGTCCACCCATAGCGGGTGGTGCTGTGAGGAACCCACCCATAGCGGGTGGTGCTGTGAGGAATCCACCCATAGCGGGTGGTGCTGTGAGGAACCCACCCATAGCGGGTGGTGCTGTGAGGAACCCACCTTTTAGCGGGTGGTGCTGTGAGGAACCCACCTTTTAGCGGGTGGTGCTGTGAGGAACCCACCTTTTAGCGGGTGGTGCTGTGAGGAACCCACCCATAGCGGGTGGTGCTGTGAGGAACCCACCCATAGCGGGTGGTGCTGTGAGGAATCCACCCATAGCGGGTGGTGCTGTGAGGAATCCACCCATAGCGGGTGGTGCTGTGAGGAGTCCACCCATAGCGGGTGGTGCTGTGAGGAGTCCACCCATAGCGGGTGGTGCTGTGAGGAATCCACCCATAGCGGGTGGTGCTGTGAGGAACCCACCCATAGCGGGTGGTGCTGTGAGGAACCCACCTTTTAGCGGGTGGTGCTGTGAGGAACCCACCTTTTAGCGGGTGGTGCTGTGAGGAACCCACCTTTTAGCGGGTGGTGTTGTGAGGAACCCACCTTTTAGCGGGTGGTGCTGTGAGGAACCCACCTTTTAGCGGGTGGTGCTGTGAGGAACCCACCCATAGCGGGTGGTGCTGTGAGGAACCCACCTTTTAGCGGGTGGTGCTGTGAGGAATCCACCCATAGCGGGTGGTGCTGTGAGGAACCCTTGAAAAAGTAAAGGAGAGCCTCACATTCTAAGAGCTCAGATGCAATAATTGAATAACCTAATACCCAACGTTTCCACAGACAAGCTGTCTTCAGGGTATAATGACAAACACTGTGGGTCACTAGTTTATAGTGTCAAAGGACACACAGCTGTCTGTAATCATGGACGGGTGTGTCCTGATATCGTTGGTTCATTCTAAGATATAAAAATAACATACAAAAAACATGAATCATAGATACAATTTGGCTACATAGGCCTACAAACATTTACAATAGCCAATCACAAGAATGGCTTCAGATCAAAGTCTACGTTGAGACCGAAGGGAGCAAGGGTCTTAAAATTAAAGACCCAGGCAGCCTCTCGTTTTAACAATAAATTGTCGAGGTCACCCCCTCTCCTAGGGAGGGTGACATGTTCGATGCCGATATAACGTAGGGACGAAATCGAGTGGTTCACTTCCAAAAAGTGGTCCGCAACTGTGTAAGTTGAGTTTTTGCTCCTAATGGTGCGACGATGCTCTGACATTCGTACTTTTAATTCACGCTTTGTTTTACCGACATCATTTTTACCACAAGGACAAGTTATAAGATAAATAACTGCCTTAGCGGAGCACGTAATAACACCTTTGATTGGGATCTGTTTCTCTGTTTGGGGGTGTTTGAAGGATCTACATTTATAAGTGCCATTGCATTGATCACAGCCATGACACTTGCAGTTTCCATCTGGTAGAGGTGCAAATAGATGTTGTGCAGGGATATTTTGGGGTGGTAAATCAGTTTACCAATTGATCTCTGAGATTTCTGACCCGTGAGAATACGAACAAGGGGAGAGTCCGAAAACACATAACCGATACGGTCATCGGATCTTAGAATGTGCCAATGTTTGAACGATTCCTTTAATTTGTTCAGAGCACTTTGAATAGTGGGTAGTTAGAACTGTTGGATTCTGGGTTAAACTTGGAACATTGCTATGCTAGAGACATGATACATCAGATGTAAGACTATAGTATCTGAGGGGTGATAGACTGGTTTTTACACCAGAAGGGAATGATTATCTCCAGGAGCCAGATGGCTTTGAAATGTGCTGGGTAGACGGGAGGAAGTCACAGGATTGCTATGGGGGATACGGGTAAAGGTATTTGGATTAGCCATCAAGGGGGTTGAGGTCAGGTCAGATCCCCTTTGGCTAATAAACCATTGTTTCTCCCTTATCCCTTACTCCCTTATCTCCCTTACTTCGTCTTCCTGTCGAACTATACAATATGTAGAGATTGGAGAGAAGGAGGAGTGCCTGAACTGGAATATATATACCTGTGGTGGTGGAAACATGTTTTGTCTAATGCAGCTGTATTGATCCTCTGGGAAGAATAAACTTGGTTAAGCTTTCATAATGTCCGTTGAGTTTTACTCTAAGAATGAGGATTTAACAGAACGCAAGAATGCTTTTTTTTACGAGACTGTCCTTGAAACAGATCATGTCTCAATTTGTTTTGAATTTTCTCAATGGCAGTATTAATTTGACCGTTTTTGTACCCCCTCTCCTTGAATTTTCTTTGCGTCTCAGTGAAGAACCCACCTATAAAGACCTTACTCTCCTGTAGCTTCAGAGAGCCTATTCCACTCAGGTTGAGCTTAAAGGTGTAGTAACCAGAGCATGTAAGCAGAGTTGAGCGGTTGGAAATCCTGCTCACCGCTCCATGTGCTTTCCTACCACTCTGCTAAAAC
Source organism: Salvelinus alpinus (assembly GCF_045679555.1). Classification (NCBI taxonomy): domain Eukaryota; kingdom Metazoa; phylum Chordata; class Actinopteri; order Salmoniformes; family Salmonidae; genus Salvelinus; species Salvelinus alpinus. The sequence continues at coordinate 58,433,010 of NC_092097.1, forward strand.
CACTCGCTCCATGTGCTTTCCTACCACTCTGCTAAAACCACTCTCTCCATGTGCTTTCCTACCACTCTGCTAAAAACCACTCTCTCCATGTGCTTTCCTACCACTCTGCTAAAACCACTCTCTCCATGTGCTTTCCTACCACTCTGCTAAAAACCACTCGCTCCATGTGCTTTCCTACCACTCTGCTAAAACCACTCGCTCCATGTGTTTTCCTACCACTCTGCTAAAACCACTCGTTCCATGTGTTTTCCTACCACTCTGCTAAAACCACTCGTTCCATGTGCTTTCCTACCACTCTGCTAAAAACCACTCGCTCCATGTGCTTTCCTACCACTCTGCTAAAACCACTCGTTCCATGTGTTTTCCTACCACTCTGCTAAAACCACTCTCTCCATGTGCTTTCCTACCACTCTGCTAAAACCACTCGTTCCATGTGTTTTCCTACCACTCTGCTAAAACCACTCTCTCCATGTGTTTTCCTACCACTCTGCTAAAACCACTCGTTCCATGTGCTTTCCTACCACTCTGCTAAAAACCACTCGCTCCATGTGCTTTCCTACCACTCTGCTAAAACCACTCGTTCCATGTGCTTTCCTACCACTCTGCTAAAAACCACTCGCTCCATGTGCTTTCCTACCACTCTGCTAAAACCACTCGTTCCATGTGCTTTCCTACCACTCTGCTAAAAACCACTCGCTCCATGTGCTTTCCTACCACTCTGCTAAAACCACTCGCTCCATGTGCTTTCCTACCACTCTGCTAAAACCACTCGTTCCATGTGTTTTCCTACCACTCTGCTGAAACCACTCGCTCCATTCATTAAAATCACAATTTAACCAACACCCATCTCTTTTTGAGATTACCTGGACCTACCTATTTGTTTTTAACTATTGAAGTATTTAAGTGTTCAAGTATTCATGGCATCACCCCGAGGAAGGCACAGTGATGCCGAAACGTTGGTAAATACCCATTAAATTGCTGGGAGTTTATACATGGAGTGTGCGACTTTCTTTCTTTTGATAGTTTATAGTTTTTTCGCTGTTAGTCAGCACCTCCACACAAACACATTTTTCTGGGTGTGCGCCAGCTCATGTTTTTTAATCAAGTATTGAAACCAAACCATATGGATTTGAATTAGAAGTATTTTAATAAACAAAGGTGAATGTAAGAGAATAACAATTTCATTCTAAATAGGTCAGGAGCCTGAGGAGGAACTAAATGAATTATTTAAGCTATATTATTTCAAGCCTATAATTTACAAAGAAATACATTGTGACATAAAGCGCTCAGCATTTACACCAACATTTCGTTGTATTAAATCATTATAGACTATGCATTGCCCATATAGGCTGTGACTTACTTAGAATTAAATATAAATTAAACACAAATTACTTAGTGCCTTTTTGAATTCATTTTTAGAAACACGAGTTTGGCCAGTCTGTGGTTCCTGGAGAGTCGGCCAGCAGCCGAGAAGATCCTCTCCACCCTTCAGAGCCCCTGGGGATGCTCTCCACCCTTCAGAGCCCCTGGGGATGCTCTTCAGAGCCCCACCCTTCAGAGCCCCTGGGGATGCTCAACACCCTTCAGAGCCCCTGGGGATGCTCAACACCCTTCAGAGCCCCTGGGGATGCTCTCCACCCTTCAGAGCCCCTGGGGATGCTCAACACCCTTCAGAGCCCCTGGGGATGCTCAACACCCTTCAGAGCCCCTGGGGATGCTCAACACCCTTCAGAGCCCCTGGGGATGCTCAACACCCTTCAGAGCCACTCTTGACATGCTGGGCAAAGATGCAGAGTTGTTTTTCTATTTTTTTTCTTCTATATGTAGGCCTAAAGGTTTTTAGGAAAAATAATCCAATCAAAACGGAAAGCTCCTTGAACGTGGGAATATGCCAGGCCTATTGGGCCAAAATCAAGTATGGCCTATTATATAGATAGAGGAAAATGAACGAAATGTTTTAAGAGATCAGATTTTTAGTTTAAGTACTTTGCTACAATGACACTTATCTACCCACCTCGTTCCTTTCTTTTAGCATGTGCACACAGCATGCTTTTGAGATACGTGTCTTTTCAGATTCCACAATAAATCTTTAGTTACTACATCACCGTACTCCCTCTTGCTCATGGTCTTCATCTTTGTTAATCACCTTGATTTAGCACCTGTGTGTTTCTTTAGGAAAGTATTTAGTGAACTCCATGACAGTAGCTAAAGCAAGGGGCTATTAGCAGCACACAAGTAGACTACAGATGCATGCTGGGCCGGGCATGCCATGAGGTCCTGAAGTGAGTGCTACTGGAGCGAAATTGGAGCAGGTGAGAAAGCCGATGCTCCATCCCTTGGGAATCCTGCTCCTCGCTCTGCTCCATCCCCGCTCACATACTCTGGTAGTACTCCAAGGCTATATGTGTCTCTCTCTCAGGTTGTAGGGTTAGTGATCTGACTATGTGTCTGTCTCTCTCTCAGGTTGAAGGGTTAGTGATCTGACTATGTGTCTGTCTCTCTCAGGTTGTAGGGTTAGTGATCTGACTATGTGTCTGTCTCTCTCAGGTTGTAGGGTTAGTGATCTGACTATGTGTCTGTCTCTCTCAGGTTGTAGGGTTAGTGATCTGACTATGTGTCTGTCTCTCTCTCAGGTTGTAGGGTTAGTGATCTGACTATGTGTCTGTCTCTCTCTCAGGTTGTAGGGTTAGTGATCTGACTATGTGTCTGTCTCTCTCTCAGGTTGTAGGGTTAGTGATCTGACTATGTGTCTGTCTCTCTCTCAGGTTGTAGGGTTAGTGATCTGACTATGTGTCTGTCTCTCTCTCAGGTTGTAGGGTTAGTGATCTGACTATGTGTCTGTCTCTCTCTCAGGTTGTAGGGTTAGTGATCTGACTATGTGTCTGTCTCTCTCTCAGGTTGTAGGAACACGTGGAGATGAGTAGTAATGAGTGTTTTGGATGCGGCCGCACCGGCCACTGGATCAAGAACTGTCCCAGCGCTGGGAGGGGACGGGGTAAGGGCCGCGGGAGGGGGAAAGGTAAGATACTGACTACATTACAGGGTAGTGATCAATAGACGGGGAAAGGTAAGATACTGACTACATTACAGGGTAGTGATCAATAGACGGGGAAAGGTAAGATACTGACTACATTACAGGGTAGTGATCAATAGACGGGGAAAGGTAAGATACTGACTACATTACAGGGTAGTGATCAATAGACGGGGAAAGGTAAGATACTGACTACATTACAGGGTAGTGATCAATAGACGGGGAAAGGTAAGATACTGACTACATTACAGGGTAGTGATCAATAGACGGGGAAAGGTAAGATACTGACTACATTACAGGGTAGTGATCAATAGACGGGGAAAGGTAAGATACTGACTACATTACAGGGTAGTGATCAATAGACGGGGAAAGGTAAGATACTGACTACATTACAGGGTAGTGATCAATAGACGGTGAAAGGTAAGATACTGACTACATTACAGGGTAGTGATCAATAGACGGGGAAAGGTAAGATACTGACTACATTACAGGGTAGTGATCAATAGACGGGGAAAGGTAGGATACTGACTACATTACAGGGTAGTGATCAATAGACGGGGAAAGGTAGGATACTGACTACATTACAGGGTAGTGATCAATAGACGGGGAAAGGTAAGATACTGACTACATTACAGGGTAGTGATCAATAGACGGGGAAAGGTAAGATACTGACTACATTACAGGGTAGTGATCAATAGACGGGGAAAGGTAAGATACTGACTACATTACAGGGTAGTGATCAATAGACGGGGAAAGGTAAGATACTGACTACATTACAGGGTAGTGATCAATAGACGGGGAAAGGTAAGATACTGACTACATTACAGGGTAGTGATCAATAGACGGGGAAAGGTAAGATACTGACTACATTACAGGGTAGTGATCAATAGACGGGGAAAGGTAAGATACTGACTACATTACAGGGTAGTGATCAATAGACGGGGAAAGGTAAGATACTGACTACATTACAGGGTAGTGATCAATAGACGGGGAAAGGTAAGATACTGACTACATTACAGGGTAGTGATCAATAGACGGGGAAAGGTAAGATACTGACTACATTACAGGGTAGTGATCAATAGACGGGGAAAGGTAAGATACTGACTACATTACAGGGTAGTGATCAATAGACGGGGAAAGGTAAGATACTGACTACATTACAGGGTAGTGATCAATAGACGGGGAAAGGTAAGATACTGACTACATTACAGGGTAGTGATCAATAGACGGGGAAAGGTAAGATACTGACTACATTACAGGGTAGTGATCAATAGACGGGGAAAGGTAAGATACTGACTACATTACAGGGTAGTGATCAATAGACGGGGAAAGGTAAGATACTGACTACATTACAGGGTAGTGATCAATAGACGGGGAAAGGTAAGATACTGACTACATTACAGGGTAGTGATCAATAGACGGGGAAAGGTAAGATACTGACTACATTACAGGGTAGTGATCAATAGACGGGGAAAGGTAAGATACTGACTACATTACAGGGTAGTGATCAATAGACGGGGAAAGGTAAGATACTGACTACATTACAGGGTAGTGATCAATAGACGGGGAAAGGTAAGATACTGACTACATTACAGGGTAGTGATCAATAGACGGGGAAAGGTAAGATACTGACTACATTACAGGGTAGTGATCAATAGACGGGGAAAGGTAAGATACTGACTACATTACAGGGTAGTGATCAATAGACGGGGAAAGGTAAGATACTGACTACATTACAGGGTAGTGATCAATAGACAGGGAAAGGAAAGATACTGACTACATTACAGGGTAGTGATCAATAGACGGGGAAAGGAAAGATACTGACTACATTACAGGGTAGTGATCAATAGACGGGGAAAGGTAAGATACTGACTACATTACAGGGTAGTGATCAATAGACGGGGAAAGGTAAGATACTGACTACATTACAGGGTAGTGATCAATAGACGGGGAAAGGTAAGATACTGACTACATTACAGGGTAGTGATCAATAGACGGGGAAAGGTAAGATACTGACTACATTACAGGGTAGTGATCAATAGACGGGGAAAGGTAAGATACTGACTACATTACAGGGTAGTGATCAATAGACGGGGAAAGGTAAGATACTGACTACATTACAGGGTAGTGATCAATAGACGGGGAAAGGTAAGATACTGACTACATTACAGGGTAGTGATCAATAGACGGGGAAAGGTAAGATACTGACTACATTACAGGGTAGTGATCAATAGACGGGGAAAGGTAAGATACTGACTACATTACAGGGTAGTGATCAATAGACGGGGAAAGGTAAGATACTGACTACATTACAGGGTAGTGATCAATAGACGGGGAAAGGTAAGATACTGACTACATTACAGGGTAGTGATCAATAGACGGGGAAAGGTAAGATACTGACTACATTACAGGGTAGTGATCAATAGACGGGGAAAGGTAAGATACTGACTACATTACAGATCTGTGCTGTGTTCAGTACGGCTCACTTTGAAACTGAACGTGAACAGTCTTGTAGTTTTCTACCTTCCCATGTAACTCAGTTTCAAGCTTTCTGTCCTATTTGGTCTTCCTGAGCACGGCCCTGGCTAGCTCTGAGTGTGCTAACAACTGTGGTCGTGTATTAACTTCTAAATCGATTTCTATTGTTTGATTTTTGAACTGGCAAAGCAATGTTAATTTAATAATGTTATTCCTTTACCTCAGATCTGTTCTGCTATCGCTGTGGGGAGCCTGGGCATGTCGCCAGGGACTGTGAGAGGACTGAGGATGGTAAGCATCTCAACACCTGCTTTACTGGTCATATTGCTTTGTCATAAGTAACATGTTCCTCTGGTGATTCTTCCATCCCAGCGTGCTACAACTGTGGTCATGGAGGACACATCTCCAGAGACTGTAAGGAGCCCAAGAAGGAGAGGGAACAGGTGTGTTAGAACTAGGGCGAGGCCGGTGTGCTGTAGTATTAGAACTAGGGCGAGGCCGGTGTGCCGTAGTATTAGAACTAGGGCGAGGCCGGTGTGCTGTAGTATTAGAACTAGGGCGAGGCCGGTGTGCTGTAGTATTAGAACTAGGGCGAGGCCGGTGTGCCGTAGTATTAGAACTAGGGCGAGGCCGGTGTGCCGTAGTATTAGAACTAGGGCGAGGCCGGTGTGCTGTAGTATTAGAACTAGGGCGAGGCCGGTGTGTTGTAGTATTAGAACTAGGGCGAGGCCGGTGTGTTGTAGTATTAGAACTAGGGCGAGGCCGGTGTGTTGTAGTGTTAGAACTAGGGCGAGGCCGGTGTGTTGTAGTATTAGAACTAGGGCGAGGCCGGTGTGTTGTAGTATTAGAACTAGGGCGAGGCCGGTGTGTTGTAGTATTAGAACTAGGGCGAGGCCGGTGTGTTGTAGTATTAGAACTAGGGCGAGGCCGGTGTGTTGTAGTATTAGAACTAGGGCGAGGCCGGTGTGTTGTAGTATTAGAACTAGGGCGAGGCCGGTGTGTTGTAGTATTAGAACTAGGGCGAGGCCGGTGTGTTGTAGTGTTAGAACTAGGCCGGTGTGCTGTAGTATTAGAACTAGGGCGAGGCCGGTGTGTTGTAGTATTAGAACTAGGGCGAGGCCGGTGTGTTGTAGTATTAGAACTAGGGCGAGGCCGGTGTGTTTGTAGTGTAGTATTAGAACTAGGGCGAGGCCGGTGTGCTTTAGTGTTAGAACTAGGGCGAGGCCGGTGTGTTGTAGTGTTAGAACTAGGGCGGTGTGTTGTAGTATTAGAACTAGGGCGAGGCCGGTGTGCTTTAGTGTTAGAACTAGGGCGAGGCCGGTGTGTTGTAGTGTTAGAACTAGGCCGGTGTGTTGTAGTATTAGAACTAGGGCGAGGCCGGTGTGTTGTAGTGTTAGAACTAGGGCGAGGCCGGTGTGTTGTAGTGTTAGAACTAGGGCGAGGCCGGTGTGTTGTAGTATTAGAACTAGGGCGAGGCCGGTGTGTTTGTAGTGTAGTATTAGAACTAGGGCGGTGTGTTGTAGTATTAGAACTAGGGCGAGGCCAGGGTGTTGTAGTGTTAGAACTAGGGCGAGGCCGGTGTGCTGTAGTATTAGAACTAGGGCGAGGCCGGTGTGTTTGTAGTGTAGTATTAGAACTAGGGCGGTGTGTTGTAGTATTAGAACTAGGCCGGTGTGTTGTAGTGTTAGAACTAGGGCGAGGCCGGTGTGCTGTAGTGTTAGAACTAGGGCGAGGCCGGTGTGTTGTAGTATTAGAACTAGGGCGAGGCCGGTGTGCTGTAGTGTTAGAACTAGGGCGAGGCCGGTGTGTTGTAGTGTTAGAACTAGGGCGAGGCCGGTGTGCTTTAGTGTTAGAACTAGGGCGAGGCCGGTGTGTTGTAGTGTTAGAACTAGGGCGGTGTGTTGTAGTATTAGAACTAGGCCGGTGTGTTGTAGTATTAGAACTAGGGCGAGGCCGGTGTGCTGTAGTATTAGAACTAGGGCGGTGTGTTGTAGTATTAGAACTAGGGCGAGGCCGGTGTGCTTTAGTGTTAGAACTAGGGCGAGGCCGGTGTGTTGTAGTGTTAGAACTAGGCCGGTGTGTTGTAGTATTAGAACTAGGGCGAGGCCGGTGTGTTGTAGTATTAGAACTAGGGCGAGGCCGGTGTGCTGTAGTATTAGAACTAGGGCGAGGCCGGTGTGTTGTAGTATTAGAACTAGGGCGAGGCCGGTGTGTTGTAGTATTAGAACTAGGGCGGTGTGTTGTAGTGTTAGAACTAGGGCGAGGCCGGTGTGTTGTAGTGTTAGAACTAGGGCGAGGCCGGTGTGTTGTAGTATTAGAACTAGGGCGGTGTGTTGTAGTGTTAGAACTAGGGCGAGGCCGGTGTGTTGTAGTATTAGAACTAGGGCGAGGCCGGTGTGCTGTAGTATTAGAACTAGGGCGAGGCCGGTGTGTTTGTAGTATTAGAACTAGGGCGGTGTGTTGTAGTGTTAGAACTAGGGCGAGGCCGGTGTGTTGTAGTATTAGAACTAGGGCGAGGCCGGTGTGTTTGTAGTATTAGAACTAGGGCGAGGCCGGTGTGTTGTAGTATTAGAACTAGGCCGGTGTGTTGTAGTGTAGTATTAGAACTAGGCCGGTGTGTTGTAGTATTAGAACTAGGGCGAGGCCGGTGTGTTGTAGTATTAGAACTAGGCCAGTGTGTTGTAGTGTTAGAACTAGGGCGAGGCCGGTGTGCTGTAGTATTAGAACTAGGGCGAGGCCGGTGTGTTGTAGTATTAGAACTAGGGCGAGGCCGGTGTGCTGTAGTATTAGAACTAGGGCGAGGCCGGTGTGCTGTAGTATTAGAACTAGGGCGAGGCCGGTGTGTTGTAGTATTAGAACTAGGGCGAGGCCGGTGTGTTGTAGTGTTAGAACTAGGGCGAGGCCGGTGTGTTGTAGTATTAGAACTAGGGCGAGGCCGGTGTGTTGTAGTATTAGAACTAGGGCGAGGCCGGTGTGTTGTAGTATTAGAACTAGGGCGAGGCCGGTGTGTTGTAGTATTAGAACTAGGGCGAGGCCGGTGTAGTGTTAGAACTAGGGCGAGGCCGGTGTGTTGTAGTATTAGAACTAGGGCGAGGCCGGTGTGTTTGTAGTGTAGTATTAGAACTAGGGCGAGGCCAGTGTGTTGTAGTGTTAGAACTAGGGCGAGGCCGGTGTGTTGTAGTGTTAGAACTAGGGCGAGGCCGGTGTGTTATAACGTTATTATAACTATGGCAGGATTGGCCACGTGACTTATGTTATAATACAGGTCTGTTATAACTGTGGCAAGGCTGGCCACGTGGCCCGAGACTGTGACCATGCCAACGAGCAGAAGTGCTACTCCTGTGGAGGTTTTGGACACATCCAGAAGGGCTGTGAGAAGGTCAAATGTTACAGGTGAGTTTACACATCCAGAAGAGCTGTTAGGTGAGTTAACACACAGGTACTGTGTGGGTTCGGGACCGGCCCACGCCCCTTCTGGTATAAAACTCTCTCCAATCTATCCTCTCTGTCACGGTCTCTATCCCCTATAAAGGAAAATATGCACGTAAAAAACAATTTTAAGAACATTTACAAAATCTATATATTTTTAAACAAAGTAGTGAAGTGTTACTGGGGAGTCCTGGATGTGCTACCTGTCACTTTCTCCTAGACTTGTTAAAGCCACATGGTAAACGGACTGATGCACAGACCCAGTACTGTGCTTTCTGAAGACTAACACACAGACTCATTACATTTACATTTAAGTCATTTAGCAGACGCTCTTATCCAGAGCGACTTACAAGTTGGTGCATTCACCTTATGATATCCAGTGGAACAACCACTTTACAATAGTGCATCTAACTCTTTTAAGGGGGAGGGGGGGGTTAGAAGGTATACTTTATCCTATCCTAGGTATTCCTTAAAGAGGTGGGGTTTCAGGTGTCTCCGGAAGGTGGTGATTGACTCCGCTGACCTGGCGTCGTGAGGGAGTTTGTTCCACCATTGGGGTGCAAGAGCAGCGAACAGTTTTGACTGGGCTGAGCGGGAACTGTACTGTACTCATCACTGTGCTTCCATCTTGAAAACACTCCCTTCTCTTAGCTAAACCTCATCTCTCCTCTGTCTCCCACCAGGTGTGGTGAGATCGGCCATGTTGCCGTCCAGTGCAGCAAGGCCAGCGAAGTCAACTGCTACAACTGCGGAAAGTCTGGTCACCTGGCTAAAGAATGCACCATCGAGGCCACGGCCTAGTGCTCTGCTGCCTTCCTACGCCCCTCCTTCACCTGGATGATTGGATTATTTTGTCTGAAACCTCCCCTCTGGCTACGGAGGCTGCTCCCAGACCAGTCCGCTGTAAAGGGGCGGAATAATACACTTTCTGCATTTAATCAAAAATGTTTACTTTGGTAGAGGTTAATGTACAATGGTTTGTTAAAGAAGCCATTTCCCATGCCACTGGTGACCAGGGATGAGTTCATGTCCTCCCTACCAGGTCCGGGAAACCAGTCGGAATGAAAGTCTGTCGGAACTTTTTAGTTTTTTGGAAGAAAACGGACTAGACCTGAGACAGCAGCACCACCCAGTGGTCGTTATGGGTTCGGTCCGACAGCAGCATGCAGACAGACCAGGACCAAACCCGTCACAACATGGTGTATGAATACAGACAGTCATAGCTAATTCACAAGAAGATAAAACTTTGTTTTTGTACAGTGTTAGCTGCTGAGTGTCAGAATCAGTCTTGATCCAGTAGTAAGTTGATGTGTTATATAATCATGGAAACGGATCAGAAAAAGAAAGGCTAAGAGAGAGAATGTTTTCACAAATCTAAATGTTATTTTTCTACAAAATAACACTTAGACCTGTGGTTCCCAAACGTTTTCAACCGGGCCCCCTTCCATAATTATTTTGGGGGTAGTGGGGAGCTCTGCGCCGACCTTCGCACACCCGACAGTTTAGGAACCACTGACTTGGACTACTGTAAAAAATATATAATTTGCTTGTACTCAGTTTTAGTGGAAAGGTAATGCAACTGAAAATCCTCCAACATAATGTCATTTTAATCTCAATAAAGCACAAGAAGGGGAGTTAGACTGAACTATTTTCTGAGTTGATCAGATTCCATCGTTGCAATGCATTACTTATTTTTATTCACATTGACAAACTACAAGCGCATACAGTATTCAACATGTACCTCCTAGGTGACGTTACAGTGTAAATAAAGCCATCTATATCAGTTTCAGCAGCACCAGAGAGAGTACCTCTAGGTGACGTTACAGTGTAAATAAAGCCATCTACAGTGGGGCAAAAAGTATTTAGTCAGCCACCAATTGTGCAAGTTCTCCCACTTAAAAAGATGAGAGAGGCCTGTAACTTTCATCATAGGTACACTTCAACTATGACAGACAAAATGAGGGGGAAAAAATCACATTGTAGGATTTTTAATGAATTTATTTGCAAATTATGGTGGAAAATAAGTATTTGGTCACCTACAAACAAGCAAGATTTCTGGCTCTCACAGACCTGTAAAGTCTTCTTTAAGAGGCTCCTCTGTCCTCCACTCGTTACCTGTATTAATGGCACCTGTTTGAACTTGTTATCAGTATAAAAGACACCTGTCCACAACCTCAAACAGTCACACTCCAAACTCCACTATGGCCAAGACCAAAGAGCTGTCAAAGGACACCAGAAACAAAATTGTAGACCTGCACCAGGCTGGGAAGACTGAATCTGCAATAGGTAAGCAGCTTTGTTTGAAGAAATCAACTGTGGGAGCAATTATTAGGAAATGGAAGACATACAAGACCACTGATAATCTCCCTCGGTCAAAATGATCACAAGAACGGTGAGCAAAAATCCCAGAACCACACGGGGGGACCTAAGTAACAAAGCCTACCATCAGTAACACACTACGCCGCCAGGGACTCAAATCCTGTAGTGCCAGACGTGTCCCCCTGCTTAAGCCAGTACATGTCCAGGCCCGTCTGAAGTTTGCTAGAGAGCATTTGGATGACCCAGAAGAAGATTGGGAGAATGTCATATGGTCAGATGAAACCAAAATATAACTTTTTGGTAAAAACTCAACTCGTCATGTTTGGAGGACAAAGAATGCTGAGTTGCATCCAAAGAACACCATACCTACTGTGAAGCATGGGGGTGGAAACTTCATGCTTTGGGGCTGTTTTTCTGCAAAGGGACCAGGACGACTGATCCGTGTAAAGGAAAGAATGAATGGGGCCATGTATCTTGAGATTTTGAGTGAAAACCTCCTTCCATCAGCAAGGGCATTGAAGATGAAACGTGGCTGGGTCTTTCAGCATGACAATGATCCCAAACACACCGCCCGGGCAACGAAGGAGTGGCTACGTAAGAAGTATTTCAAGGTCCTGGAGTGGCCTAGCCAGTCTCCAGATCTCAACCCCATAGAAAATCTTTGGAGGGAGTTGAAAGTCCATGTTGCCCAGCAACAGCCCCAAAACATCACTGCTCTACAGGAGATCTGCATGGAGGAATGGGCCAAAATACCAGCAACAGTGTGTGAAAACCTTGTGAAGACTTACAGAAAACGTTTGACCTCTGTCATTGCCAACAAAGGGTATATAACAAAGTATTGAGAAACTTTTGTTATTGACCAAATACTTATTGTCCACCATAATTTGCAAATAAATTCATTAAAAATCGTACAATGTGATTTTCTGGATTTTTTTTCCTCATTTTGTCTGTCATAGTTGAAGTGTACCTATGATGAAAATTACAGGCCTCTCTCATCTTTTTAAGTGGGAGAACTTGCACAATTGGTGGCTGACTAAATACTTTTTTGCCCCACTGTATAATAGATCTCGCTGGTCTGTAATAAAATAAATGAGATAGATCTAGCTGGTCTGTCGTAATATAGTAGATCTAGCTAGTCTGCCATAATATAATAGAGACAGTAGATCTAGCTGGTCTGTCATAATATACTAGAGAGAGTAAATTTAGCTGGTCTTTCGTAGTATAATAGAGATAGTAGATCTAGCTGGTCTGTCATAATATAATAGAGACATTAGATATAGCTGGTCTGTCGTAATATAATAGAGATAATAAATATAGCTTGTCTTTCATAGTATTGTAGAGGCAGTAGATATAGCTGGTCTGTCATAATATATAGGAGGCAGTAGATCTAGCTGGTCTTTCGTTCTAAAATTGAGAGAGTAGATATAGCTGGTCTGCCATAATATAATTGAGACAGTAGATCTAACTAGTCTGCCATAATATAATTGAGACAGTAGATCTAGCTGGTCTGCCATAATATAATAGAGACAGTACATCTAGCTGGTCTGCCATAATATAATTGAGACAGTAGATCTAGCTGGTCTGTCATAATATAATTGAGAGAGTAGATCTAGCTGGTGTGCCATAATATAATAGAGACAGTACATCTAGCTGGTCTGCCATAATATAATTGAGACAGTAGATCTAGCTGGTTTGTCATAATATAATTGAGAGAGTAGATATAGCTGGTCTGCCATAATATAGTAGAGACAGTACATCTAGCTGGTCTGCCATAATATAATTGAGACAGTAAATCTAGCTGGTCTGCCATAATATAATTGAGACAGTAGATCTAGCTGGTTTGTCAAAATATAATTGAGAGAGTAGATCTAGCTGGTGTGCCATAATATAATAGAGACAGTAGATATAGCTGGTCTGTCATAATATAATAGAGACAGTAGATCTAGCTGGTCTGTCATAATATAATAGAGACAGTAGATCTAGCTGGTCGGTCATAATATAATAGAGACAGTAGATCTAGCTAGTCTGTCATAATATAAAAGAGACAGTAAATCTAGCTGGTCTGCAGTAATATAATAGTAGATCTAGCTGTTCTGTCATAATATAATAGAGACAGTAGATCAATCTTGGCTGCCATAATATTATAGACAGTAAATCTAGCTGGTCTTTCGTAATATAATAGAGACAGTAGATCTAGCTAGTCTGCCATAATATGATAGAGACAGTAAATCTAGCTGGTCTTTCGTAATATAATAGAAACAGTAGATCTAGCTGGTCTGCCATAAAATAATATATATAATAGATCTAGCTGGTCTGTCATAATATAGTAGCGACAGTAGATCTAGCTGGTCTGTCGTAATATAATAAATACAGTAAATCTAGCTAGTCTGCCATAATATAATAGAAACAGTATATCTAGCTGGTCTGCCATAATATGAAAGTGACAGTAGATCTAGCTGGTCTTTCGTAATATAATAAAGACAGTAGATGTAGCTGGTCTGTCATAAAATTGTAGAGACAGTAGATCTAGCTGGTCGGTCATAATATAATAGAGGCAGTAGATCTAGCTGGTCTGTCATAATATAATAGAGACAGTAGATCTAGCTGGTCTGTCATAATATAATAGAGACAGTAGATATAGCTGGTCTGTCGTAATATAATAAAGACAGTAGATGTAGCTGGTCTGTCATAAAATAATATATATAATAGATCTAGCTGGTCTGTCATAAAATTGTAGAGACAGTAGATCTAGCTGGTCTGTCGTAATATAATAGAGACATTAGATATAGCTGGTCTGTCATAATATAAAAGAGGCAGTAGATCTAGCTGGTCTGTCATAATATAACAGAGACAGTAGATTTAGCTGGTATGTCATGATATAATAGAGACAGTAGATCTAGCTGGTCTGTCATAATGTAGTAGAGACAGTAGATCTAGCTAGTCTGCCATAATATTATAGAGACAGTAGATCTAGTTGGTATGTCATAATATAATAGAGACGTGTTCTAGCTAGTCTGTCGTAATATAATAGAGACAGTAGATCTTGCGGATCTGCCATAATATAAAAGAGACAGTAGATCTAGCTGGTCTGTAGTAATATAATAGAGACAGTATATCTAGCTAGTCTGCCATAATATAATAGAGACAGTAGATCTAGCTGGTCTGCCATAATATAATACAGACAGTAAATATAGCTGGTCTGCCATAATATAGTAGAGACAGTAGATCTAGCTAGTCTCCCATAATATAAGAGACAGTAAATCAAGCTGGTCTTTCGTAATATAAAAGAGACAGTAGATCTAGCTGGTCTTTCATAAAATAATAGAGACAGTAGTTCTAGCTGGTCTGTCGTAATATAATAGAGACATTAGATATAGCTGGTCTGTCGTAATATAATAAAGACAGTAGATGTAGCTGGTCTGTCATAAAATAATATATATAATAGATATAGCTGGTCTGTCATAATATAGTAGAGACAGTAGATCTAGCTGGTCTGTTATAATATAATTGAGACAGTAGTTCTAGCTGGTCTGTCTTAATATAGTAAATAGAGTAGATCTAGCTTGTCTGCCATAATATAATAGAGACAGTAGATCTAGCTGGTCTGCCATAATATAATAGAGACAGTAAATCTAGCTGGTCTGCCATAATATAATAGAGACAGTAGATCTAGCTGGTCTGTCGTAATATAATAGAGATAGTAGATATAGCTGGTCTGTCGTAATATAATAAATACAGTAGATGGAGCTGGTCTGTCATAATATAATAAATACAGTAGATGGAGCTGGTCTGTCATAATATAATAGAGATAATAGATATAGCTGGTCTGTCATAATATAGTAGAGGCAGTAGATCTAGCTGGTCTGTCATAATAAAATTGAGACAGTAGATATAGCAGGTCTATCATAAAATATTAGAGACTGTAGATGTAGCTGTTCTGTCATAGAATAGTAGAGGCAGTAGATCTAGCTGGTCTGTCATAATATAACAGAGACAGTAGATTTAGCTGGTATGTCATGATATAATAGAGACAGTAGATCTAGCTGGTCTATCATAATATAATAAAGACAATAGATATAGCTGGTCTGTCGTAATATAATAAATACAGTAGATGTAGCTGGTCTGTCATAATATAGTAGAGACAGTAGATCTAGCTAGTCTGCCATATTATTATAGAGACAGTAGATCTAGTTGGTATGTCATAATATAATAGAGACAGTAGATCTAGTTGGTATGTCATAATATAATAGAGACAGTAGTTCTAGCTAGTCTGTCGTAATATATAAGATATAATAGATTTAGCTGGTCTGTCATAATATAGTAGAGGCAGTAGACCTAGCTGGTCTGTCATAATATAATAGAGACAGTAGATCTAGCTGGTCTGCCATAATATAATAGAGACAGTAGATCTAGCTGGTCTGTCATAATATAATAGAGACAGTAGATCTAGCTGGTCTTTCATAATATAATAGAGACAGTAGATATAGCTGTTCTATCGTAATATAATAAAGACAGTAGATCTAGCTGGTCTGTCGTAATATAGTAGAGACAGTAGATCTAGCTGGTCTGTAGTAATATAATAGAGACAGGAGATCTAGCTAGTCTGTCATAATATAGTAGAGGCACTAGATCTAGCTGGTCTGTCAAAATATAATTGAGACAGTAGTTCTAGCTGGTCTGTCGTAATATAGTAAATACAGTAGATCTAGCTAGTCTGCCATAATATAATAGAGACAGTAGATCTAGCTGGTCTGCCATAATATAATAGAGACAGTAAATCTAGCTGGTCTTTCGTAATGTAATAGAGACAGTAGATCTAGCTGGTATGCCACAATATAAAATAGACAGTAGATCTAGCTGGTCTTTCATAAAATAATAGAGACAGTAGTTCTAGATGGTCTGTCATAATATAATTGAGACAGTAGTTCTATGGTGATGGTGATGAAGGACATGAAGGGCATGAAGGGTGATGAAGGACATGAAGGGTGATGAAGGACATGAAGGGTGATGAAGGGTGATGAAGGGTCAGGAAGGACATGAAGGGTGATGAAGGACATGAAGGGTGATTAAGGGTGATGAAGGACATGAAGGGTGATGAAGGGCATGAAGGGTGATGAAGGAAGCTGAGTATTACGGATACAGAGATGAGGACGATGGGGCACTGGTCCCTCTGGAGCAGGAGTATGAGAAACAAGGTAGTCCTCTGGTGTGTTCCAGCCCTCCAGCAGATGCTCTCTGGTGTGTGTTCCAGCCCTCCAACAGATCCTCTCTGGTGTGTGTTCCAGCCCTCCAGCAGATCCTCTCTGGTGTGTGTTCCAGCCCTCCAACAGATCCTCTCTGGTGTGTGTTCCAGCCCTCCAACAGATCCTCTCTGGTGTGTGTTCCAGCCCTCCAGCAGATCCTCTCTGGTGTGTGTTCCAGCCCTCCAGCAGATCCTCTCTGGTGTGTGTTCCAGCCCTCCAACAGATCCTCTCTGGTGTGTGTTCCAGCCCTCCAGCAGATCCTCTCTGGTGTGTGTTCCAGCCCTCCAACAGATCCTCTCTGGTGTGTGTTCCAGCCCTCCAGCAGATCTTCTCTGGTGTGTGTTCCAGCCCTCCAACAGATCCTCTCTGGTGTGTGTTCCAGCCCTCCAACAGATTCTCTCTGTCAGTAGGTCGGTCAGGAAGTGTGATACCAAGGCCATGGTGAGGAGTAGGGCAGGTCAGTAGGTCGGTCAGGAAGTGTGGTACCAAGGCCATGGTGAGGAATAGGGCAGGTCAGTAGGTCAGTCAGGAAGTGTGATACCAAGGCCATGGTGAGGAGTAGGGCAGGAATCCTCCTGTGTCTCTGGAAAGGGAACATTTCACCACGAGACTGTAGTAAACGTGACTCTGTCTGGTAGAGAGAAAGGCTGTCTTTGTGTGGGGGCTGTATCCTGCTGGGGTCTTGTGACCTGATAGTAATGGGTGATGTGATGACGGACCATGTGTTGTGTATTAGTGCTGTTGTATGATATTCTAAATATTCTAGTCCTCTACATCAGAGGTTCTCTACGTCAGAGGTTCTCTACGTCAGAGGTTCTCTACGTCAGAGGTTCTCTACGTCAGATGTACTGTCCTCTAACAACCCACATGAGAAATGTACCGTCCTCCAACGACCCAAATTAAGAAGAAATCGTATGTGATTATAAATGTTAACTCATAGCTCACGGCCCACTTCTCACATGCTCAGGGCCCACTTCTCACATGCTCAGGGCCCACTTCTCACATGCTCAGGGCCCACTTCTCACATGCTCAGGGCCCACTTCTCACATGCTCAGGGCCCACTTTCTCCTAGCTCGAGGCTTGAGGTCAAAGGTAGTTGAAGAGTACTAGCATGACCCCTGATAACGTAGTCTCTTCACTGGTTTGACCATTGACCCCTAATAACGTAGTCTCTTCACTGGTTTGACCATTGACCCCTAATAACTAGTCTCTTCACTGGTTTGACCATTGACCCCTAATAACTAGTCTCTTCACTGGTTTGACCATTGACCCCTAATAACTAGTCTCTTCATTACTTTCACTGGTTTGACCATTGACCCCTAATAACGTAGTCTCTTCACTGGTTTGACCATTGACCCCTAATAACGTAGTCTCTTCATTACTTTCACTGGTTTGACCATTGACCCCTAATAATGTAGTCTCTTCATTACTTTCACTGGTTTGACCATTGAGGTGACAGCAGCAGTCAGTCAATAGCATTAGACCAGCAGTCAGTATCATTAGACCAGCAGTCAGTCAATAGCATTAGACCGGCAGTCTGTAGCATTAGACCAGCAGTCAGTCAATAGCATTAGACCAGCAGTCAGTCAATAGCATTAGACCGGCAGTCTGTAGCATTAGACCAGCAGTCAGTCAATAGCATTAGACCAGCAGTCTGTAGCATTAGACCAGCAGTCAGTCAATAGCATTAGACCAGCAGTCAGTCAATAGCATTAGACCGGCAGCAGTCAGTCAGTAGCATTAGACCAGCAGCAGTCAGTCAGTAGCATTAGACCATCAGCAGTCAGTCAATAGCATTAGACCGGCAGCAGTCAGTCAGTAGCATTAGACCAGCAGCAGTCAGTCAGTAGCATTAGACCAGCAGCAGTCAGTCAGTAGCATTAGACCAGCAGCAGTCAGTCAGTAGCATTAGACCAGCAGCAGTCAGTAGCATTAGACCAGCAGTCAGTCAGTCAATAGCATTAGACCAGCAGTCAGTCAGTAGCATTAGACCAGCAGCAGTCAGTAGCATTAGACCAGCAGCAGTCAGTCAGTAGCATTAGACCAGCAGCAGTCAGTCAGTAGCATTAGACCAGCAGCAGTCAGTCAGTAGCATTAGACCAGCAGCAGTCAGTAGCATTAGACCAGCAGCAGTCAGTAGCATTAGACCAGCAGCAGTCAGTCAGTAGCATTAGACCAGCAGCAGTCAGCCAGTAGCATTAGACCAGCAGTCAATCAATCAATCAATTTTATTTTTTATTTTATATAGCCCTTCGTACATCAGCTAATATCTCGAAGTGCTGTACAGACACCCAGCCTAAAACCCCAAACAGCTAGTAATGCAGGTGTAGAAGCACGGTGGCTAGGAAAAACTCCCTAGAAAGGCCAAAACCTAGGAAGAAACCTAGAGAGGAACCAGGCAGTCAGTCAGTAGCATTAGACCAGCAGTCAGTCAGTCAGTAGCATTAGACCAGCAGTCAGTCAGTCAGTAGCATTAGACCAGCAGTCAGTCAGTCAGTAGCATTAGACCAGCAGTCAGTCAGTCAGTAGCATTAGACCAGCAGTCAGTCAGTCAGTAGCATTAGACCAGCAGCAGTCAGCCAGTAGCATTAGACCAGCAGTCAGTAGCATTAGACCAGCAGTCAGTAGCATTAGACCAGCAGTCAGTCAGTCAGTAGCATTAGACCAGCAGCAGTCAGCCAGTAGCATTAGACCAGCAGTCAGTCAGTAGCAGTCAGTCAGTAGCATTAGACCAGCAGCAGTCAGTCAGTAGCATTAGACCAGCAGCAGTCAGTCAGTAGCATTAGACCAGCAGTCAGTCAGTCAGTAGCATTAGACCAGCAGCAGTCAGTCAGTAGCATTAGACCAGCAGTCAGTAGCATTAGACCAGCAGTCAGTCAGTAGCATTAGACCAGCAGTCAGTCAGTCAGTAGCATTAGACCAGCAGCAGTCAGCCAGTAGCATTAGACCAGCAGTCAGTCAGTAGCATTAGACCAGCAGTCAGTCAGTCAGTAGCATTAGACCAGCAGCAGTCAGTCAGTAGCATTAGACCAGCAGTCAGTCAGTCAGTAGCATTAGACCATCAGCAGTCAGTCAGTAGCATTAGACCAGCAGTCAGTCAGTCAGTAGCATTAGACCAGCAGTCAGTCAGTCAGTAGCATTAGACCAGCAGCAGTCAGTCAGTAGCATTAGACCAGCAGCAGCCAGTCATCCAAGATGGCGTAGCAGTCAGGCGTCTTTGTCTTCGTCTTGTCGTGTCCCATGTATATATATATTTTTCTTCTCATATATTTAAAACATATATTTTTCTTAACCTCAACTTCAACATACTCTCCTGCAATCCGCCTCACCCAATGTGGTATGGATCTGCTATTTTCTTTACTTTTGAACCGAAACCCCACACAGAAGCTAGCCAGCTAACTAGCTACTAGCTAGTAGTCAGCTAGCCACTCCTAGCGGTCATCAGCTAACCTTAGCCCGGACAACTCTTGCCAGTCTGCACAGCCAGTCTGCACAGGGCATATCGTACTTATTTTTCTCCATATCTCCGGATTCCTACCGCAAGCTCTGAACCTTTTCACCTGGATCATCGCAGCTAGCTAGCTGCTGTCTGAGTGGCCACTCCTGGCTAACGTCTCTGTCCCGAAGCAAGCACCAACTAGCCTGGAGCTAGCCTATGCTAGGCCCATCTCCCGGCTAGCTGAAGAAGTCCATCAGCCACTCCTTGAGCTACAATACCTATTTTGCCAATTGGCCTGGACCCCTTTTACTGCCGATACGGAGCCCCGCCGATCCATCACGACTGGTCTACCGACGTAATCTGCCCGAGGGTTTTTTTCAACTGGTTCCTCCGTCGCGACGTCCCCTGAATGCCCATCTGCAGCTGCGGCCCGCTAGCTGTCTGGAGCATATCGGACTGTTAGCTAAAGAGGCCCAACGGCCAATTTCTTGGGCCACTATACCTATTTTGCCAATTGGCCTGGACCCTTTTACTGCGCGGACCCCTGCTGATCCATCACGACTGGTCTGCCGACGTAACAGCACGAGGGGGCTACAACAGACTAATTCCGTTGCGACGTCCCTCTAAGGCCCTTCTGCTAGCTTGCTTGCCCCGGCCCGCTAGCTGTCTGAATCGCAGTGTCTCCAGCCCGCCTAGCTACTCACTGGACCCTATGATCACTTGGCTATGCATGCCTCTCCCTAATGTCAATATGCCTTGTCCATTGCTGTTTTGGTTAGTAATTATTGCCTTATTTCACTGTAGAGCCTCTAGCCCTGCTCAATATGCCTTAGCTAACCCTTTAGTTCCACCTCCCACACATGCAGTGACCTCACCTGGTTTAAATGATATTTCTCGAGACAAAACCTCTCTCATCGTCACTCAATGCATAGGTTTACCTCCACTGTATTCACATCCTACCATACCTTTGTCTGTACATTATGCCTTGAATCTATTCTACCGTGCACAGAAACATGCTCCTTGTACTCTGTTTCGAACGTACTAGACGACCAGTTATTACAGCCTTTAGCCGTACCCTTATCCTACTCCTCCTCTGGTGATGTAGAGGTAAATCCAGGCCCTGCAGTGCCTATTTCCACTCCCATTCCCCAGGCGCTCTCATTTGTTGACTTCTGCAAAAGCCTTGGTTTCAAGCTTGTTAACATTAGAAGCCTCCCCCCTAAGTTTGTTTTATTCACTGCTTTAGCACACTCTGCCAACCCGGATGTCCTAGCCGTGTCTCAATCCTGGTTTAGGGAGACCACCAAAAACCCTGAAATTTCCATCCCTAACTATAAAATTTTCCGACAAGATAGAACTGCCAAAGGGGGCGGAGTTGAAAAATACACCTTTCCAGAAACAAGTCTCTCACCATTGCCGCTTGCACAGCATGATAACCTAACCGTTGATCTGTCTGTCAGCATTCTGATGATAACCTAACCGTTGATCTGTCTGTCAGCATTCTGATGATAACCTAACCGTTGATCTGTCTGTCAGCATTCAGATGATAACCTAACCGTGGATCTGTCTGTCAGCATTCTGATGATAACCTAACCGTGGATCTGTCTGTCAGCATTCTGATGACCAGTCTAGAGAACAGATGGAAGGAGAGGATGGAACTCTCACATCCTTTATCGCCCATATTACTGTGCCTTCTCAGAAATCTATTATAATATCTCTTGGTTATTTCTTCAGATTGAGGGGAAGGTTAGGGCTAGTTTAATGACATCTCTTGGTTATTTCTTCAGATTGAGGGGGGGGGTTAGGGCTAGTTTAATGATATCTCTAGGTTATTTCTTCAGATTGAGGGGGGTTAGGGCTAGTTTAAAGATATCTTTAGGTTATTTCTTCAGATTGAGAGGGGGTTAGGGCTAGTTTAATGTTATCTCTTGGTTATTTCTTCAGATTGAGGGGGGGGGGGGGTTAATAATATCTCTTGGTTATTTCTTCAGATTGAGGGGGGGAGGTTAGGGCTAGTTTAATGATATCTCTTGGTTATTTCTTCAGATTGAGGGGGGGGGGGGGTTAGGGCTAGTTTAATGATATCTCTTGGTTATTTCTGTCAGATTGAGGGGGGTTAGGGCTAGTTTAATGATATCTCTAGGTTATTTCTTCAGATTAAGGGGGGTGGAGGGTTAGGGCTTAATGATATCTCTATCTTATTTCTTCAGATTGAGGGGGGGTTAGGGCTAGTTTAATGATATCTCTTGGTTATTTCTTCAGATTGAGGGGGGGTTAGGGCTAGTTTAATGATGTCTCTAGGTTATTTCTTCAGATTGAGGGGGGTTAGGGCTAGTTTAATGATATCTCTAGGTTATTTCTTCAGATTGAGGGGGGTTAGGGCTAGTTTAAAGATATCTTTAGGTTATTTCTTCAGATTGAGAGGGGGTTAGGGCTAGTTTAATGTTATCTCTTGGTTATTTCTTCAGATTGAGGGGGGGGGGGGGTTAATAATATCTCTTGGTTATTTCTTCAGATTGAGGGGGGGAGGTTAGGGCTAGTTTAATGATATCTCTTGGTTATTTCTTCAGATTGAGGGGGGGGGGGGGGTTAGGGCTAGTTTAATGACATCTCTTGGTTATTTCTTCAGATTGAGGGGGGGGGGGGTTAATAATATCTCTTGGTTATTTCTTCAGATTGAGGGGGGGAGGTTAGGGCTAGTTTAATGATATCTCTTGGTTATTTCTTCAGATTGAGGGGGGGGGGGGGTTAGGGCTAGTTTAATGATATCTCTTGGTTATTTCTTCAGATTGAGGGGGGTTAGGGCTAGTTTAATGACATCTCTTGGTTATTTCTTCATATTGAGGGGGGGGGGGGTTAGGGCTAGTTTAATGACATCTCTTGGTTATTTCTTCAGATTGAGGGGGGGGGGGGGTTAGGGCTAGTTTAATGACATCTCTAGGTTATTTCTTCAGATTGAGGGGGGGTTAGGGCTAGTTTAATGATGTCTCTAGGTTATTTCTTCAGATTGAGGGGGGTTAGGGCTAGTTTAATGATATCTCTAGGTTATTTCTTCAGATTAAGGGGGGTGGAGGGTTAGGGCTTAATGATATCTCTATCTTATTTCTTCAGATTGAGGGGGGGTTAGGGCTAGTTTAATGATATCTCTTGGTTATTTCTTCAGATTGAGGGGGGGTTAGGGCTAGTTTAATGATGTCTCTAGGTTATTTCTTCAGATTGAGGGGGGTTAGGGCTAGTTTAATGATATCTCTAGGTTATTTCTTCAGATTAAGGGGGGTGGAGGGTTAGGGCTTAATGATATCTCTATCTTATTTCTTCAGATTGAGGGGGGGTTAGGGCTAGTTTAATGATATCTCAAGGTTATTTCTTCAGATTGAGGGGGGGTTAGGGCTAGTTTATCGATATCTCTAGGTTATTTCTTCAGATTGAGAGGAGGTTAGGGCTAGTTTAATGACATCTCTTGGTTATTTCTGCAGATTGAGAGGGGGTTAGGGCTAGTTTAATGATATCTCTTGGTTATTTCTTCAGATTGAGGGGGGGTTAGGGCTAGTTTAATGATATATCTTGGTTATTTCTTCAGATTGAGAGGGGGTTAGGGCTAGTTTAATGATGCCTCTTGGTTATTTCTTCAGATTGAGAGGGGGTTAGGGCTAGTTTAATGATATCTCTTGGTTATTTCTTCAGATTGAGGGGGGGTTAGGGCTAGTTTAATGATATCTCTTGGTTATTTCTTCAGATTGAGAGGGGGAAGGGCTAGTTTAATGATATCTCTAGGTTATTTCTTCAGATTGAGGGGGGGTTAGGGCTAGTTTAATGATATCTCTTGGTTATTTCTTCAGATTGAGGGGGGGTTAGGGCTAGTTTAATGATATCTCTTGGTTATTTCTTCAGATTGAGAGGGGGAAGGGCTAGTTTAATGATATCTCTAGGTTATTTCTTCAGATTGAGGGGGGGTTAGGGCTAGTTTAATGATATCTCTTGGTTATTTCTTCAGATTGAGGGGGTAGGGTTAGTTTAACCTCGTGTTTTTAAACTTGCCCTATCCCGCCCCCCTCAATCTAATGAGAATATCTCTCTGTGATCCTCTTCAGATTGAGGAGGCGTTGGTGTGAAGGAGCTCCTTCAGAGGTACTCCTGTAAGACCCTGATGGCCCAAAGTGAAGAGGCCAAGATGCTACTGGGGCTGTAGAGAATCTATATATTTTTTGTTATTCCAAAAATGTTCTACAAGCAAAATTTGACTTTGACATTATGGGGTATTGATCAGGGACACAAAATCTCAATTTAATCAATTTTAAATGCAGGCTGTAACGCTACTTCTACTAATACTACGACTACAACTACTACCACCATCTACTACTACTACTACTACCACCATCTACTACTACTACTACTACCACCATCTACTACTACTACTACTACCACCATCTACTACTACTACTACCACCATCTACTACTACCACCATCTACTACTACTACTACTACGACCATTAATACAACTACTACTGCTGCTACTACCACTATCTCCACTACTACTACTGCTAATAATACTACTACCACTAATACTACTGCTGATAATACTACTACTACCGCTAATAATACTACTACCACTAATACTACTGCTAATAATACTACTACTAATAATACTACTACCACTACTACTACTGCTAATAATAATACTACTACCACTACTACTAATAATACTACTACCACTACTACTACTGCTAATAATAATACTACTACTACTACCACCGCTACTACTACTATTACTACTGCTATTATTACAATCAATCAGTAGTTGTCACAATGCACTTATACAGAAACCCAGCCTAAAACCCCAAAGAGCAAGCAATGCAGATGTAGGAAAAACTCCCTAGAAAGGCGGGAACCTAGGAAGAAACCTAGAGAGGAACCAGGCTCTGAAGGGTGGCCAGTCCTCTTCTGGCTGTGTCGGGTGGAGATTATAGGAGTACATGGCCATTAAGGCCAAATTGTTCTTCAAGATGTTCAAATTTTCATAGATGATCAGCAGGGTCAAACAATAATCACAGTGGTTGTAGAGGGTGCAACAGGTCAGTACCTCAGGAGTAAATGTCAGTTGGCTTTTCATAGCCGAGCATTCAGAGGTCGAGACAGCAGGTGCGGTAGAGAGGACTCACCCTGTGTGCAATAATTGTGTTCAAAATGATTTTTTAATGACTACCTCATCTCTGTTCCCAACACATACAGTGGGGCAAAAAAGTATTTAGTCAGCCACCAATTGTGCAAGTTCTCCCACTTAAAAAGATGAGAGGCCTGTAATTTTCATCATAGGTACACTTCAACTATGACAGACAAAATGAGAATTTTTTTTCTCCAGAAAATCACATTGTAGGATTTTTTATGAATTTATTTGCAAATTATGGTGGAAAATAAGTATTTGATCACCTACAAACAAGCAAGATTTCTGGCTCTCACAGACCTGTAACTTCTTCTTTAAGAGGATCCTCTGTCCTCCACTCATTACCTGTATTAATGGCACCTGTTTGAACTTGTTATCAGAACCTGCACAATTGGTGGCTGACTAAATACTTTTTTGCCCCACTGTATACAATTATCTGGTCCCTCAGTCAAGCAATGATTTTCAAACACAGATTCAACCACAAAGACCAGGGAGGTTTTCTCGCAAAGAAGGGCACCGATTGGTAGATGGGTTAAAATAAAAAGACATTGAATATCCCTTTGAGCATGGTGAAGTTATTAATTACACTTTGGATGGTGTGTCAATACACACAGTCACTACAGAGATACAGGCATCCTTCTTAAAACTCAGTTGCCAGAGGAAGGCTCAGAGATTTCACCATGAGACCAATGTTGACTTTAATGGCTGTTATAGAAAACTGAGGATGGATCAACAACATTGTAGCTAACCTAAATAACCGAGTGAAAAGAAGGAGGCCTGTACAGAATAAAAAATATTCCAAAACATGGATCCTGTTTGCAACAAGGCACTAAAGTAATACTGAAAAATGAGGAAAAGCAATTCATTTTTTTTTGTCCTGAATACAAAGTGTTATTTTTGGGGAAAATCCAACACAACACATCACTGAATACCACTCTACATATTTTCAAGCATAGTGGTGGCTTCCTCATGTTATAGGGGTATGCTTGTAATCGTTAAGGACTGGGGAGTTTTTCAGCATAAAAAAGAAGCTAAGCACAGGCAACCTGGTTCAGTCTGCTTTCCACCAGACACTGGGAGAGGAATTCAACTTTCAGCAGGACAATAACCTAAAACACAAGGCCAAATATACACTGGAGTTGCTTCAGGAACTGTGAATGTTCCTGAGTGGCAGAGTTTTGACTTAAATCTCCTGAAAATCTATGGCAAGAGCGGAAAATGGTTGTCTAGCAATGATCAACAACCAATTTGACAGAGCTTGAAGACTTTTGAAAAGAATAATGGGAAAATGTTGCACAGTCCAGGTTTGGAAAGCTCTTAGAGACTTACCCAGAAAGACGCACAGCTCTTAGAGACTTACCCAGAAAGACTCACAGCTCTTAGAGACTCACCCAGAATGACTCACAGCTGTAACGGTGCTTCTACAAAGTATTGACTCAGGGGTGTGATCCTTACGTAAATTAGATATGCCTGTATTTCATTTTAAATACATTTACAAAAATTTCCAAAAACTGGTTTTCACTTTGTCATTATGGGGTATTGTGTGTATAAATCGATTTAATACGTTTTTGAATTCAGGCTTTAACAACACAATTTGGAATAAGTCAAGGGGTATGAATACTTTCTGAAGGCACTGTATATATCTAGTATTATAAACCAGGTAGTTTGGCTCCTGGATGCTGATTGGCTGAAAGTCTTGGTATATCAGACAATATACTATGGGTATGATGCAAATCTCTGTTTCATGTACAGAATCACATCGAGTTACATCATGATGTAAATAAATGTAAACTTTCTACAATAGACTCCATAGTGGTATACTGTCGTTAAATGCTCTAGTTTTCTTCTGAATAAAAATTGTCCATCAATCTGTTCTACCCTGGGTAGCATTGACTCTTGCAGTCCCATTAATGAACAGCTCCATGTTTCTGCTTTAGACCCACACGCCTCCCTCCCATCCTCCTCTACTGACCTGTGTGTGTGTATCTTATTAACAGTAAATTGGAGGCAGGCTGGTTCATGTGACAGTGGGACCGAGAGGTTCAGGAATCTTAGTCACACTCTCCCCATCAAGACTCAATCTAATCTAGTTTTTAGTGATGAAGAATAACCCTGTTCTTATCTAGTGGCTAGTTAGGAAGAATAACCCTGTACTAATCTAGAGGCTAGTTAGGAAGAATAACCCTGTTCTAATCTAGTGGCTAGTTAGGAAGAATAACCCTGTTCTAATCTAGTGGTTAGTGAGGAAGAATAACCCTGTTCTAATCTAGTGGCTAGTTAGGAAGAATAACCCTGTTCTAATCTAGTGGTTAGTGAGGAAGAATAACCCTGTTCTAATCTAGTGGTTAGTGAGGAATAATAACCCTGTTCTAATCTAGTGGTTAGTGAGGAAGAATAACCCTGTTCTAATCTAGTGGTTAGTGAGGAAGAATAACCCTGTTCTAATCTAGTGGTTAGTGAGGAAGAATAACCCTGTTCTAATCTAGTGGTTAGTGAGGAAGAATAACCCTGTTCTAATCTAGTGGTTAGTGAGGAAGAATAACCCTGTTCTAATCTAGTGGTTAGTGAGGAAGAATAACCCTGTTCTAATCTAGTGGTTAGTGAGGAAGAATAACCCTGTTCTAATCTAGTGGTTAGTGAGGAAGAATAACCATGTTCTAGCCCTGTGTTCCAGTATGTCTGGGGGACTTTGCATCCTCTTGTTAGGTGTATTGACAATGTCAAGACACATAAATGGCTTACATTCTTGATATCAAAGTCTTCAAATGTCAGTCTCATGTCATCAGGGCTGGTTTAAGGGGAACTAAAACCGCATCCTCAGTTACCAGACACCTTTTGGGTTTATAGATCACTTGAAATCAGTCATTAACAGTTATGTCTTGATTGAAATTGTATAAATTAAAATCATTGATAAATACTGCGTTTGTGTGTCTGGAACTTTAATAACTCTGTAGCCTAATAATAATGTAGCCAGATAGGCCAATTGCATTCCTGTACGGTTGTTCCTATGAAGCACATTTTTCTCCATTCAGGACCAGCGGCATTTTGGAGTCCTCCAGAAGTAAACTGACAGATGACAGGCATAACGCGCCTCACTGTCCTCAGATGAGCTGTTTAGCTCTCTCATACATTTTCAAATGTGTTTGATTGATCTAAAATAGTGTAGTACAAAACGCATGAATGTGTTTTTGAATCCGTCGAATCCAGTCTATTGGCGCAGCGTGTGAATCCTGTGCGACCTTGTAATCCCGCGTCCGCTAAAGATCACTTTGACGTTCCACTACTAAACAAAACAGCTCCCCCGCCTGTGTTTGTAGGAACACCTTCTCTGTGTCGTCACATCATGCCTTCAGCGATATATGAAGGGTTCGAACAAGATTGAACTAAATTAGAGAAACAGGAGGCAGCGGAGAGAACCGGACAGCAGAGCAGCAGAATCATGAAGGCACTGAATGTCCTACACCGGGCTGCGAACACCCTGCTCAGCCAGCCCGGGGACCGGGCAACTCTACTGACAAGGTGTGGGATGTGCGGCGCCTCGAGGTTAAATAACAAGGTAGTGCTGTTACGCTACAGTCTCATCATTATGCTGTACTTGGTTGATACAATGTATCGATATAATAACGTTATAGCGGTGTAATGATACCAGAACGTTTAGGGGTTTCGAAGTGTTTAATTCAACTGGCCTCTGAATAGATCTCTGGTCTGTAGGTTACAATAACTAAGCGTTTGCAGCAGCCAGCAAGACTGAGGGGAAAAAAACAGTATTCTCCATGCATTAACTGTTTATGAATAGCTTGAATATTTACATTGACTGCCCCCCCCCCCCCCTTGTTTTTACACTGCTGTTACTCGCTGTTTATTATCTATGCATAGTCACTTCACCCCTACCTACAAATTACGTCGACTAACCTGCACGCCTGCACATTGACTTTGTACCGGTACCCCTGTATACAGACTCGTTATTGTTATTTTATTGTGTTACTTATCATTACATTTTTTAGACTTTAGTTTATTTAGTATATATTTTCTTAACTCTATTTCTTGAACCGCATTGTTGGTTAACTCTTGAAGCTAGGGGGCAGTATTTTTATGTTTGGAAAAATAACGTTCCCAAAGTAAACGGCCTATTTCTCAGGCCCAGATGCTAGAATATGCATATATTTTTGCTTCCCTCCAAGCCTGGGGGCACACACTTCCTAGTAGGCTTAAATTGAAAATATGGCAAATAAAAGTGACAATATCATCTGCTATTATCCTCAGTCATTTTCCATCCAAGTTGTCAGACCCCGGTGGCTTGTCATTGTTGATAAACAACAATACTTTTTTTCACTTCTTCCACACTCACTAGGAATTCAAAATTACAACACTTGTCTTTCATAATTTGGTCAGATATACTTGGATGTGTAGTATCAGTATTTGTTGCTGGCATGTTATGCCTAAATTTGCTAATCTTGCCAATGAAAAGTGTTAGGAATTTTGTTAATAAATAATTAAAACAATAACTAATTGAACTCTGCACGCCTGGTTTAAAGAGATTTGTGTTGTGGGTTGTAAAATAAGCAGAAACGGTCGTTAAACTATGGTTGAACTGACCCAACTTAGCCCTGAGATGTTTAGATAAAGTGTGGGTAACTTTTTAGGTCTTCCATTATCTTGAGTTGTCTGCTGAAGTGGTAAAAAAAAATAGTGAGCCTTCAGGAGGATAGATTATATTGTGTGTCATGTGTGTGCGCTGGGAAGTTGGAATGAACTTTTGAACCTATTTTATATAGGCCAGGACGAGGAGATTTATTCTGTAACCTATGACGTCATATCTTGTATATAAACTGTTGGTTATGGTCAAATGGTAGCGTGCTCCGAGAATAAATACTATTATCTAATTTTAATAAGACTGTATCCTGTCTATTTTATGTTAATAAGTATCTTACAAATTCTTATAAATAGACAGATTGAATTTAATTAATGAGTACATTAGAGGAATTATTTAATTCCACTAACAAAAAGTCATTAAATTAGTTGGCAATATCAGTGGGTTTTGTGATGAATGAGCCATCTGATTCAATGAATGATGGAGCTGAGTTTGCCTTTTTTCCCAAAATGTAATTTAAGGTGCTCCAAACTTTTTACTATCATTCTTTATGTAATTTATCTTTGTTTCATAGTGTAGTTTCTTCTTTTTATTCAGTTTAGTCACATGATTTCTCAATTTTCCGTACGTTTACCAATCGGTTGTGCAGCTAGACTTATTTGCCATTCCTTTTGCGTCATCCCACTCAACCATACAATTTTTCAATTCCTCATCAATCCACAGGGATTTAACAGTTTTTACAGTCATTTCCTTAATGGGTTCATGCTTATTAGTAACTGAAATAAGCTATTTCATAAATGTGTCAAGTGCAGAGTCTGTTTGCTCCTCATTACACATCATGGACCAATCACTACAAAACGTAATGTATGACCTCTAATACACAGTGTGTATTAGGCCCCGCCTTTGGAACGTTGGCTTGCCTAGATATGGCTGCTATGTTGTGATCACCCCATCTGATGGATCTGGATACTGCTTTTACTCAAGTGGGCAGCTTGATGAAAGCCAGTCAATATTTAAATCACCCAGAAAATATAAGTCTCTGTTGATATCACATACATTATCAAGCATTTCACACATGTTATGTAGTGGTGTGGTGAGGTTCTGTGGATATGTAGTGGTGTGGTGATGTAGATATGTAGTGGTGTGGTGAGGTACTGTAGATATGTAGTGGTGTGGTGATGTACTGTAGATATGTAGTGGTGTGGTGATGTAGATATGTAGTGGTGTGGTGAGGTACTGTAGATATGTAGTGGTGTGGTGAGGTACTGTAGATATGTAGTGGTGTGGTGATGTAGATATGTAGTGGT
Organism: Salvelinus alpinus; assembly: GCF_045679555.1. NCBI lineage: Eukaryota > Metazoa > Chordata > Actinopteri > Salmoniformes > Salmonidae > Salvelinus > Salvelinus alpinus. The sequence goes on from NC_092097.1 coordinate 58,464,008, forward strand.
GTGGTGAGGTACTGTAGATATGTAGTGGTGTGGTGTGGTACTGTAGATATGTAGTGGTGTGGTGATGTACTGTAGATATGTAGTGGTGTGGTGATGTAGATATGTAGTGGTGATGTACTGTAGATATGTAGTGGTGTGGTGATGTACTGTGGATATGTAGTGGTGTGGTGATGTACTGTAGATATGTAGTGGTGTGGTGATGTACTGTAGATATGTAGTGGTGTGGTGAGGTACTGTAGATATGTAGTGGTGTGGTGATGTACTGTAGATATGTAGTGGTGTGGTGATGTAGATATGTAGTGGTGTGGTGATGTAGATATGTAGTGGTGTGGTGATGTACTGTAGATATGTAGTGGTGTGGTGAGGTACTGTAGATATGTAGTGGTGTGGTGATGTACTGTAGATATGTAGTGGTGTGGTGATGTACTGTAGATATGTAGTGGTGTGGTGAGGTACTGTAGATATGTAGTGGTGTGGTGATGTACTGTAGATATGTAGTGGTGTGGTGATGTACTGTAGATATGTAGTGGTGTGGTGAGGTACTGTGGATATGTAGTGGTGTGGTGATGTACTGTAGATATGTAGTGGTGTGGTGATGTACTGTAGATATGTAGTGGTGTGGTGATGTACTGTAGATATGTAGTGGTGTGGTGAGGTACTGTGGATATGTAGTGGTGTGGTGATGTACTGTAGATATGTAGTGGTGTGGTGATGTACTGTAGATATGTAGTGGTGTGGTGATGTACTGTAGATATGTAGTGGTGTGGTGATGTACTGTAGATATGTAGTGGTGTGGTGAGGTACTGTGGATATGTAGTGGTGTGGTGTGGTACTGTAGATATGTAGTGGTGTGGTGATGTACTGTGGATATGTAGTGGTGTGGTGATGTACTGTAGATATGTAGTGGTGTGGTGATGTAGATATGTAGTGGTGTGGTGATGTACTGTAGATATGTAGTGGTGAGGTACTGTAGATATGTAGTGGTGTGGTGATGTACTGTAGATATGTAGTGGTGATGTACTGTAGATATGTAGTGGTGATGTACTGTAGATATGTAGTGGTGAGGTACTGTAGATATGTAGTGGTGTGGTGATGTACTGTAGATATGTAGTGGTGATGTACTGTAGATATGTAGTGGTGATGTACTGTAGATATGTAGTGGTGTGGTGATGTACTGTGGATATGTAGTGGTGTGGTGATGTACTGTGGATATGTAGTGGTGTGGTGATGTACTGTGGATATGTAGTGGTGTGGTGAGGTACTGTAGATATGTAGTGGTGTGGTGATGTACTGTAGATATGTAGTGGTGTGGTGATGTACTGTAGATATGTAGTGGTGTGGTGAGGTACTGTAGATATGTAGTGGTGTGGTGATGTACTGTAGATATGTAGTGGTGTGGTGATGTACTGTAGATATGTAGTGGTGTGGTGAGGTACTGTGGATATGTAGTGGTGTGGTGATGTACTGTAGATATGTAGTGGTGTGGTGATGTAGATATGTAGTGGTGATGTACTGTAGATATGTAGTGGTGTGGTGATGTAGATATGTAGTGGTGATGTACTGTAGATATGTAGTGGTGTGGTGATGTACTGTGGATATGTAGTGGTGTGGTGATGTACTGTGGATATGTAGTGGTGTGGTGAGGTACTGTAGATATGTAGTGGTGTGGTGATGTACTGTAGATATGTAGTGGTGTGGTGATGTACTGTAGATATGTAGTGGTGTGGTGAGGTACTGTAGATATGTAGTGGTGTGGTGATGTACTGTAGATATGTAGTGGTGTGGTGATGTACTGTAGATATGTAGTGGTGTGGTGAGGTACTGTGGATATGTAGTGGTGTGGTGATGTACTGTAGATATGTAGTGGTGTGGTGATGTACTGTAGATATGTAGTGGTGTGGTGATGTACTGTAGATATGTAGTGGTGTGGTGAGGTACTGTGGATATGTAGTGGTGTGGTGATGTACTGTAGATATGTAGTGGTGTGGTGATGTACTGTAGATATGTAGTGGTGTGGTGATGTACTGTAGATATGTAGTGGTGTGGTGATGTACTGTAGATATGTAGTGGTGTGGTGAGGTACTGTGGATATGTAGTGGTGTGGTGTGGTACTGTAGATATGTAGTGGTGTGGTGATGTACTGTGGATATGTAGTGGTGTGGTGATGTAGATATGTAGTGGTGTGGTGATGTACTGTAGATATGTAGTGGTGAGGTACTGTAGATATGTAGTGGTGTGGTGATGTACTGTAGATATGTAGTGGTGATGTACTGTAGATATGTAGTGGTGATGTACTGTAGATATGTAGTGGTGATGTACTGTAGATATGTAGTGGTGAGGTACTGTAGATATGTAGTGGTGTGGTGATGTACTGTAGATATGTAGTGGTGATGTACTGTAGATATGTAGTGGTGATGTACTGTAGATATGTAGTGGTGTGGTGATGTACTGTGGATATGTAGTGGTGTGGTGATGTACTGTGGATATGTAGTGGTGTGGTGATGTACTGTGGATATGTAGTGGTGTGGTGAGGTACTGTGGATATGTAGTGGTGTGGTGAGGTACTGTAGATATGTAGTGGTGCCTCCTGCCTGCCTGCCTCCTTCCTCCTACCTGCCTACCTGCCTGCCTGCCTGCCTCCTTCCTCCTACCTGCTACCACCATCCACTAATCGTGCTCTGCTCTGATCTGGACACACTGTTCTCAGAGCAGAAACAACATAATTCTACTGGGACAAATTATAATGTTGTGTTTATTGCTTGATCATTCTGGCTTTTATATCATTTCTATATTTTGAGGAATTTGAGCCTTATCCATAATCTAATTATGAAATACATTGTTGAGTCAGGGTGGCTGATGTTGGTCAGAGTGGAATGACGTGTGTGTGTGTGTGTGTGTGTGTGTGTGTGTGTGTGTGTGTGTGTGTGTGTGTGTGTGTGTGTGTGTGTGTGATCTTAACTGAGAGACAAGTGCTCCCCTGGGAAAGAGGACGGATGTTAGTTCTTAATAATCCTCAAGTGAAACAGAGTGAGATAGAGGGGAAAGCATTCTTATCAAAACACTGACAGACACAAAGCCACCGGGGGTTCGTGGCTAATGTGGGAATTGGGATGATGCTGGTTTATAAAGCTGGGATGATGCTGGTTCATAAAGCTGGGATGATGCTGGTTCATAAAGCTGGGATGATTCTGGTTTATTAAACTGGGATGATGCTAGTTTATAAAGCTGGGATGATGCTGGTTAATAAAGCTGTAAAACATTGTTTAGTATTATGCTCAGAGAATCCTCTATTATTCTTTGCAGTGCAGGTTTGGGTGGGTCTGTCTGGGTCTGTCTGGGTCTGTTTGCTTTTGGTTGAGCAGATCAGGACCAGATCTTGAGGTTTTGCTGTGATGCCACGCATGGATGGTTTCTGTGTGACAACACCTGAAATGTAAAAACTAAATTAATCCAAACTAAAAAAACACAACTGAAATGGAAAGAATGGTTGTACAGTATTTGTCATATGGTTTGTCCAATGCCTTTGTCAGAATTGTCTCTGATCCTCCTGTGCTCTAGATCCAGCCAGGGTTCGGTCTGCTGTTTGACATCGATGGGGTGCTGGTCCGGGGGAAGACTCCTATTCCAGCCGCTAAGAAGGCCTTCCAGAAGTTGGTGGACTCCAGAGGACAGTTCTTGGTTCCTGTGGTGTTCGTCACCAACGCTGGAAACTGTCTCCGTCAGAAGAAGGCTGATCAACTGTCTCAAATACTGGGAGTGCCTGTGAGTCCAACCCTAACCTTAACCTCTGACCCCTAACCCTGGGAGTGCCTGTGAGTCCAACCCTAACGTTAACCTCTGACCCCTAACGCTGGGAGTCCAACCCTAACACTAACCTCTGACCCATAACCCTATCCCTGGGAGTCCAACCCTAACCTTAACCTCTGACCCCTAACCCTAAACTCTGACTACTAAACCTGTGAGTCCAACCCTAACCTCTGACTACTAACCCTGGGAGTCCACACCTAGCCTCTGACCCTTAACCTTAACCTCTGACTACTAACTCGTGGAGTTCAACCCTAATCCTAACCTCTGACCCCTAACCTCTGACTACTAAACCTGTGAGACCAACCCTAACCCTAACCTCTGACTACTAACCTTGGGAGTCCAACCCTAACCTCTGACCCCTAACCTTAACCTCTGACCTCTAACCCTAACGTCTGACCCCTTGTCATGTGAGTCTAACCCTAACTGCTGACCCCTAACCCTCTTACCTCTAACCCTAACCTTTAACCCTAACCTTGGGAGTCCAACATCTAACCCTGGGAGTCTAACCCCTAACCCTGGGAGTCTAACCCTGGGAGTCTAACCTCTAACACTGGGAGTCTAACCCTGGGAGTCTAACCCCTAACCCTGGGAGTCTAACCCCTAACCCTGGGAATCTAACCCTGGGAGTCTAACCCCTAACCCTGGGAATCTAACCCTGGGAGTCTAACCCCTAACCCTGGGAATCTAACCTCAAACCGTGGGAGTCCAACCTCAAACCCTGGGAGTCCAAACTCAAACCCTGGGAGTCCAAACTCAAACCCTGGGAGTCCAACCTCAAACCCTGGGAGTTTAACCTCAAACCCTGGGAGTCCAACCTCAACCCCTTGCAGTTTAACCATAAACCCGGGACTTTAACACCTAACCCTGGGAGTCTAACCCTGGGAGTCTAACCCCTAACCCTGGGAGTCTAACCCTGGGAGTTTAACCCCTAACCCTGGGAGTCTAACCCTGGGAGTTTAACCTCTAACACTGGGAGTCTAGCCCCTAACCCTGGGAGTAACCCTGGGAGTCTAACCCCTAACCTTGGGAGTCTAACCCCTAACCCTGGGAGTCTAACCCCTAACCCTGGGAGTAACCCTGGGAGTCTAACCCCTAACCTTGGGAGTCTAACCCCTAACCCTGGGAGTCTAACCCCCTAACCCTGGGAGTCTAACCCCTAACCCTGGGAGTCTAACCCCTAACCCTGGGAGTCTAACCCTGGGAGTCTAACCCCTAACCTTTTTGGAGTCCAACCTCAAACCCTGGGAGTTTAACCTTAACCCTGGGAGTTTAACCCCTAACCCTGGGAGTCTAACCCTGGGAGTCTAACCCTAACCCTGGGAGTCTAACCCTAAACCCTGGGAGTCTAACCCTAAACCCTGGGAGTCTAACCCTAAACCCTGGGAGTCTAACCCTAAACCCTGGGAGTCTAACCCCAAACCCTGGGAGTCTAACCCCTAACCCTGGGAGTCTAACTCCTAACCACAAACCCTGGGAGTTTAACCTTAACCCTGGGAGTTTAACCTTAACCCTGGGAGTCTAATCCCTAACCTTGGGAGTCGAACCCTGGGAGTCTAACCCTGGGAGTCTAACCCTGGGAGTCTAACCCTGGGAGTCTAACCCCTAACCTTGGGAGTCTAACCTTGGGAGTCTAACCCCTAACCTTGGGAGTCTAACCCTGGGAGTCTAACCCTGAGAGTCTAACCCTAAACCCTGGGAGTCTAACCCCTAACCCTGGGAGTCTAACCCTGGGAGTCTAACCCCTAACCCTGGGAGTCTAACCCTGGGAGTCTATCCCCTAACCCTGGGAGTCTAACCCCTAACCTTTTTGGAGTCTAACCCCTAACCCTGGGAGTCTAACCCCTAACCCTGGGAGTCTAACCCCTAACCCTGGGAGTCTAACCCCTAACCCTGGGAGTCTAACCCCTAACCCTGGGAGTCTAACCCTGGGAGTCTAACCCCTAACCCTGGGAGTCTAACCCCTAACCCTGGGAGTCTAACCCCTAACCCTGGGAGTCTAACCCCTAACCCTGGGAGTCTAACCCCTAACCCTGGGAGTCTAACCCTGGGAGTCTAACCCCTAACCCTGGGAGTCTAACCTCTAACCCCTGGAAGTCTAACCCCTAACCCCTGGGAGTCTAACCTCTAACCCCTGGGAGTCTAACCCCTAACCCCTGGGAGTCTAACCCCTAACCCTGGGAGTCTAACCCCTAACCCTGGGAGTCTAACTTTAACCTGGAAGTCTAACCCATAACCCCTGGGAGTCTAACCCCTAACCCCTGGGAGTCTAACCCCTAACCCCTGGGAGTCTAACCCCCTAACCCTGGGAGTCTAACCCCTAACCCTGGGAGTCTAACCCCTAACCCTGGGAGTCTAACCCCTAACCCTGGGAGTCTAACCCCTAACCCTGGGAGTCTAACTTTAACCTGGAAGTCTAACCCATAACCCCTGGGAGTCTAACCCCTAACCCCTGGGAGTCTAACCCCTAACCCCTGGGAGTCTAACCCCTAACCCTGGGAGTCTAACCCCTAACCCTGGGAGTCTAACTTTAACCTGGAAGTCTAACCCATAACCCCTGGGAGTCTATCCCCTAACCCTGGGAGTCTAACCCCTAACCCCTGGGAGTCTAACCCCTAACCCTGGGAGTCTAACCCCTAACCCTGGGAGTCTAACCCCTAACCCTGGGAGTCTAACTTTAACCTGGAAGTCTAACCCATAACCCCTGGGAGTCTAACCCCTAACCCCTGGGAGTCTAACCCCTAACCCCTGGGAGTCTAACCCCTAACCCTGGGAGTCTAACCCCTAACCCTGGGAGTCTAACTTTAACCTGGAAGTCTAACCCATAACCCCTGGGAGTCTAACCCCTAACCCCTGGGAGTCTAACCCCTAACCCCTGGGAGTCTAACCCCTAACCCCTGGGAGTCTAACCCCTAACCCCTGGGAGTCTAACCCCTAACCCCTGGGAGTCTAACCCCTAACCCCTGGGAGTCTATCCCCCAACCCTGGGAGTCTAACCCCTAACCCCTGGGAGTCTAACCCCTAACCCCTGGGAGTCTAACCCCTAACCCTGGGAGTCTATCCCCCAACCCTGGGAGTCTAACCCCTAACCCCTGGGAGTCTAACCCCTAACCTTGGGAGTCTAACCCCTAACCCCTGGGAGTCTATCCCCCAACCTTGGGAGTCTAACCCCTAACCCCTGGGAGTCTATCCCCCAACCTTGGGAGTCTAACCCCTAACCCCTGGGAGTCTAACCCCTAACCCTGGGAGTCTATCCCCCAACCCTGGGAGTCTAACCCCTAACCCTGGGAGTCTATCCCCCAACCCTGGGAGTCTAACCCCTAACCCTGGGAGTCTATCCCCCAACCTTGGGAGTCTAACCCCTAACCCCTGGGAGTCTATCCCCCAACCCTGGGAGTCTAACCCCTAACCCTGGGAGTCTAACCCCAAACCCCTAACCTTGGGAGTCTAACCCTGGGAGTCTAAACATGGGAGTCTAACCTCTAAACCTGGGAGTCTAACCCCTAACCCTGGGAGTCTAACCCTGGGAGTCTAACCCTGGGAGTCTAACCCTAACCCTGGGAGTCTAACCCTGGGAGTCTAACCCTGGGAGTCTAACCCCTAACCCTGGGAGTCTAACCTTAACCTGGAAGTCTAACCCCTAACCCTGGGAGTCTAACCCTGGGAGTCTAACCCTGGGAGTCTAACCCTAACCCTGGGAGTCTAACCCTGGGAGTCTAACCCTGGGAGTCTAACCCCTAACCCTGGGAGTCTAACCTTAACCTGGAAGTCTAACCCCTAACCCTGGGAGTCTAACCCTGGGAGTCTAACCCTGGAAGTCTAACCCCTAACCCTGGGAGTCTAACCCTGGGAGTCTAACCTTAACCTGGAAGTCTAACCCCTAACCCTGGGAGTCCAACCTTAACCTGGAAGTCTAACCCCTAACCCTGGCCCTGGGAGTACCTATAAGCCAGGCTCATGTTTCATGTCTCTTACAGCATGCTAATTCATCTGGAGGTCTGAACTGAGAAGTGCAAACAACATTCATGTAAAACTGTCTGGATGTTCTCATAGTGTCTATCACCTGACCTAGAATCATTATCATTCTCACTTTATACTGAAGGTGGTTTCAGGCTGCAGCCAATCCAGTAGACTGCAACAGTCACTCTGTTTGATAACTTTATATCTGTGTTGTGTCTCTTGTAGATCTCCCAGGACCAGGTGATGCTGTCTCACAGTCCTCTCAGGATGTTCACGAAGTACCATGAGAAATGTGTTCTGGTGTCAGGACAAGGACCTGTACTGGATATCGCTAACAAGTATCTGTCTAATCACTTCTAACTCTGCTGTTTCACTGTGCCATTATCACCAGATGTATATAGTTACTCAGCCAGTGTGAGTAGCTTACTAAAAAACTATCGACATTTAAAACATCAATCAAAGCCTTTAGTCTTTCTTAGAGGGGTAGTTCTATGTTAATCAGTAAGATCACATGGCTGTACAGCTGGTTGTGTTTTGTAATCCTGGTTCATCTGCTCCCCATATATTCAAGGTCTCTGTGATTACTGGGTAATCACCTGGCAGGTCCAGGGACAGTAATGAGAGCGTATACAATAATAGTGCATCGATGACGATAAGAGCAGATGATGTTGTTATCCAGATAACAACTTCCGGCGCCGAAAAGAGATGGCCGCCTCGCTTCGCGTTCCTTGGAAAATATGCAGTATTTTGTTTTTTTACGTGTTATTTCTTACATCGGTACCCCAGGTAATCTTAGGTTTCATTACATACAGTCGGGAGGAACTACTGAATATACGATTAACGTCAACTCATCATCGTTCCTACCAGGAATATGACTTTCCCGAAACGGATCCAGTGTTTTGCCTTCCACCCAATACAATGGATCTGATCCCAGCCGGCGACCCTGTGCGACGCCGAAAAAGGGGCAAACGAGGCGGTCTCGTGGTCAGGCTTCGGAGACGGGCACATCGCGCTCCACTCCCTAGCATACTACTCGCCAATGTCCAGTCTCTTGACAACAAGGTTGATGAAATCCGAGCACGGGTAGCATTCCAGAGAGACATCAGGGATTGCAACGTGCTCTGCTTCACGGAAACATGGCTAACTCAAGGGACGCTAACGGAGTCGGTGCAGCCAGCTGGTTTCTTCATGCATCGCGCCGACAGAAACAAACATCTTTCCGGTAAGAAGAGGGGCGGGGGGGTATGCCTTATGATTAACGAGAAGTGGTGTGATCATCATAACAACACACAGGAACTCAAGTCATTCTGTTCACCTGATCTAGAACTCCTCACAATCAAATGTCGACCGCATTATCTACCAAGGGAATTCTCTTCAATCATAATCACAGCCGTATATATTCCCCCCCAAGCAGACACATCGATGGCCCTGAACGAACTTTATCTGACTCTTTGTAAACTGGAAACCACACACCCTGAGGCTGCATTCATCGTAGCTGGGGATTTTAACAAGGCTAATCTAAAAACAAAACTCCCTAAATTCTATCAGCATATCGATTGTGCTACCAGGGCTGGAAAAACCCTAGACCATTGTTATACTAATTTCCGCGACGCATATAAGGCCCTCCCCCGCCCCCCTTTCGGAAAAGCTGACCACGACTCCATTTTGTTGATTCCAGCCTACAAACAGAAACTCAAACAACAGGCTCCCGCGCTCAGGTCTGTTCAACGCTGGTCCGACCAATCTGAATCCACGCTTCAAGACTGCTTCGATCACGCGGATTGGAATATGTTCCGCATCGCGTCCAACAACAATATTGACGAATATGCTGATTCGGTGAGCGAGTTCATTAGGAAGTGCATTGACGATGTCGTACCCACAGCAACGATTAAAACATTCCCAAACCAGAAACCGTGGATTGACGGCAGCATTCGCGTGAAACTGAAAGCGCGAACCACTGCTTTTAACCAGGGCAAGGTGACCGGAAGCATGACCGAATACAAACAGTGTAGCTATTCTCTCCGCAAGGCTATCAAACAGGCTAAGTCCCAGTACAGAGACAAAATCGAGTCGCAATTCAACAGCTCAGACACAAGAGGTATGTGGCAGGGTCTACAGTCAATCACGGATTACAAAAAGAAAACCAGCCCCGTCGCGGACCAGGATGTCTTGCTCCCAGACAGGCTAAACAACTTTTTTGCCCGCTTTGAGGACAATACAGTGCCACTGACACGGCCCCCTACCAAAACCTGCGGGCTCTCCTTCACTGCAGCCGAGGTGAGTAAAACATTTAAACGTGTTAACCCTCGCAAGGCTGCAGGCCCAGACGGCATTCCCAGCCGCGTCCTCAGAGCATGCGCAGACCAGCTGGCTGGTGTGTTTACGGACATATTCAATCAATCCTTATCCCAGTCTGCTGTTCCCACATGCTTCAAGAGGGCCACCATTGTTCCTGTTCCCAAGAAAGCTAAGGTAACTGAGCTAAACGACTACCGCCCCGTAGCACTCACTTCCGTCATCATGAAGTGCTTTGAGAGACTAGTCAAGGACCATATCACCTCCACCCTACCGGACACCCTAGACCCACTCCAATTTGCTTACCGACCCAATAGGTCCACAGACGACGCAATCGCAACCACACTGCACACTGCCCTAACCCATCTGGACAAGAGGAATACCCATGTGAGAATGCTGTTCATCGATTACAGCTCAGCATTTAACACCATAGTACCCTCCAAACTCGTCATCAAGCTCGAGACCCTGGGTCTCGACCCCGCCCTGTGCAACTGGGTCCTGGACTTCCTGACGGGCCGCCCCCAGGTGGTGAGGGTAGGTAACAACATCTCCACCCCGCTGATCCTCAACACTGGGGCCCCACAAGGGTGCGTTCTGAGCCCTCTCCTGTACTCCCTGTTCACCCACGACTGCGTGGCCATGCACGCCTCCAACTCAATCATCAAGTTTGCGGATGACACTACAGTGGTAGGCTTGATTACCAACAACGACGAGACGGCCTACAGGGAGGAGGTGAGGGCCCTCGGAGTGTGGTGTCAGGAAAATAACCTCACACTCAACGTCAACAAAACAAAGGAGATGATTGTGGACTTCAGGAAACAGCAGAGGGAGCACCCCCCTATCCACATCGACGGGTCAGTAGTGGAGAAGGTGGAAAGTTTTAAGTTCCTCGGTGTACACATCACGGACAAACTGAATTGGTCCACCCACACAGACAGCGTTGTGAAGAAGGCGCAGCAGCGCCTCTTCAACCTCAGGAGGCTGAAGAAATTCGGCTTGTCACCAAAAGCACTCACAAACTTCTACAGATGCACAATCGAGAGCATCCTGTCGGGCTGTATCACCGCCTGGTACGGCAACTGCTCCGCCCACAACCGTAAGGCTCTCCAGAGGGTAGTGAGGTCTGCAGAACGCATCACCGGGGGCAAACTACCTGCCCTCCAGGACACCTACACCACCCGATGTCACAGGAAGGCCATAAAGATCATCAAGGACAACAACCACCCAAGCCACTGCCTGTTCACCCCGCTATCATCCAGAAGGCGAGGTCAGTACAGGTGCATCAAAGCAGGGACCGAGAGACTGAAAAACAGCTTCTATCTCAAGGCCATCAGACTGTTAAACAGCCACCACTAACATTTAGCGGCCGCTGCCAACATACCGACTCAACTCCAGCCACTTTAAAAATGGGAATTGATGGAAATTATGTAAAAATGTACCACTAGCCACTTTAAACAATGCCACTTAATATAATGTTTACATACCCTACATTACCCATCTCATATGTATATACTGTACTCTATATCATCTACTGCATCTTGCCATCTTTATGTAATACATGTACCACTAGCCACTTTAAACTATGCCACTTTATGTTTACATACCCTACAGTACTCATCTCATATGTATATACCGTACTCTATACCATCTACTGCATCTGCCATGCCGTTCTGTACCACCACTCATTCATATATCTTTATGTACATATTCTTTATCCCTTTACACTTGTGTGTGTGTGTAAGGTAGTAGTTGTGGAATTGTTAGGTTAGATTACTTGTTGGTTATTACTGCATTGTCGGAACTAGAAGCACAAGCATTTCGCTACACTCGCATTAACATCTGCTAACCATGTGTATGTGACTAATAACATTTGATTTGATTTGATTTGATTTGAGATAAAAGTTTGGCCTACTGCTTCAGCCTGGGGCTTGTCGTCCAGATAAAGGTTTGGCCTACTGCTTCAGCCTGGGGCTTGTCGTCCAGATAAAGGTTTGGCCTACTGCTTCAGCCTGGGGCTTGGCGTCCAGATAAATGTTTGGCCTACTGCTTCAGCCTGGACCTTGTTGTCCAGATAAAGGTTTGGCCTACTGCTTCAGCCTGGGGCTTGTCGTCCAGATAAAGGTTTGGCCTACTGCTTCAGCCTGGGGCTTGGCGTCCAGATAAAGGTTTGGCCTACTGCTTCAGCCTGGGGCTTGGCGTCCAGATAAAGGTTTGGCCTACTGCTTCAGCCTGGGGCTTGTCATCCAGATAAAGGTTTGGCCTACTGCTTCAGCCTGGGGCTTGTCGTCCAGATAAAGGTTTGGCCTACTGCTTCAGCCTGGGGCTTGGCGTCCAGATAAAGGTTTGGCCTACTGCTTCAGCCTGGGGCTTGGCGTCCAGATAAAGGTTTGGCCTACTGCTTCAGCCTGGGGCTTGTCATCCAGATAAAGGTTTGGCCTACTGCTTCAGCCTGGGGCTTGTCGTCCAGATAAAGGTTTGGCCTACTGCTTCAGCCTGGGGCTTGTCGTCCAGATAAAGGTTTGGCCTACTGCTTCAGCCTGGGGCTTGTCATCCAGATAAAGGTTTGGCCTACTGCTTCAGCCTGGGGCTTGTCGTCCAGATAAAGGTTTGGCCTACTGCTTCAGCCTGGGGCTTGTCGTCCAGATAAAGGTTTGGCCTACTGCTTCAGCCTGGGGCTTGTTGTCCAGATAAAGGTTTGGCCTACTGCTTCAGCCTGGGGCTTGGCGTCCAGATAAAGGTTTGGCCTACTGCTTCAGCCTGGGGCTTGTCGTCCAGATAAAGGTTTGGCCTACTGCTTCAGCCTGGGGCTTGTCGTCCAGATAAAGGTTTGGCCTACTGCTTCAGCCTGGGGCTTGGCGTCCAGATAAAGGTTTGGACTACTGCTTCAGCCTGGGGCTTGGCGTCCAGATAAAGGTTTGGCCTACTGCTTCAGCCTGGGGCTTGTCGTCCAGATAAAGGTTTGGCCTACTGCTTCAGCCTGGGGCTTGTCATCCAGATAAAGGTTTGGCCTACTGCTTCAGCCTGGGGCTTGTCGTCCAGATAAAGGTTTGGCCTACTGCTTCAGCCTGGGGCTTGGCGTCCAGATAAAGGTTTGGCCTACTGCTTCAGCCTGGGGCTTGTCGTCCAGATAAAGGTTTGGCCTACTGCTTCAGCCTGGGGCTTGTCGTCCAGATAAAGGTTTGGCCTACTGCTTCAGCCTGGGGCTTGGCGTCCAGATAAAGGTTTGGCCTACTGCTTCAGCCTGGGGCTTGGCGTCCAGATAAAGGTTTGGCCTACTGCTTCAGCCTGGGGCTTGTCATCCAGATAAAGGTTTGGCCTACTGCTTCAGCCTGGGGCTTGTCGTCCAGATAAAGGTTTGGCCTACTGCTTCAGCCTGGGGCTTGTCGTCCAGATAAAGGTTTGGCCTACTGCTTCAGCCTGGGGCTTGTCATCCAGATAAAGGTTTGGCCTACTGCTTCAGCCTGGGGCTTGTCGTCCAGATAAAGGTTTGGCCTACTGCTTCAGCCTGGGGCTTGTCGTCCAGATAAAGGTTTGGCCTACTGCTTCAGCCTGGGGCTTGGCGTCCAGATAAAGGTTTGGCCTACTGCTTCAGCCTGGACCTTGTTGTCCAGATAAAGGTTTGGCCTACTGCTTCAGCCTGGGGCTTGTCGTCCAAATAAAGGTTTGGCCTACTGCTTCAGCCTGGGGCTTGTCGTCCAGATAAAGGTTTGGCCTACTGCTTCAGCCTGGGGCTTGTCGTCCAGATAAAGGTTTGGCCTACTGCTTCAGCCTGGGGCTTGTCGTCCAGATAAAGGTTTGGCCTACTGCTTCAGCCTGGGGCTTGGCGTCCAGATAAAGGTTTGGCCTACTGCTTCAGCCTGGGGCTTGTCATCCAGATAAAGGTTTGGCCTACTGCTTCAGCCTGGGGCTTGTCGTCCAGATAAAGGTTTGGCCTACTGCTTCAGCCTGGGGCTTGTCATCCAGATAAAGGTTTGGCCTACTGCTTCAGCCTGGGGCTTGTCGTCCAGATAAAGGTTTGGCCTACTGCTTCAGCCTGGGGCTTGGCGTCCAGATAAAGGTTTGGCCTACTGCTTCAGCCTGGGGCTTGTTATCCAGATAAAGGTTTGGCCTACTGCTCCTGCCTGTGGCTTGTCGTCCAGATAAAGGTTTGGCCTACTGCTCCTGCCTGTGGCTGGCAAACCTAAACACAGCGTCGTCAGCCATGCTGATGATCAGACCTTTTCTAGCACAGAGAATACAGAACGGTCTTTGATAAGAGTATAAACTGTGGAAATTCCACTGAGTATACAAAACATTAAGAGTATTCCATGACATAGACTGACCAGGCGAATCCAAGTGAAAGCTATGATCCCTTATTGATGTCAATTGTTAAATCCACTTCAATCAGTGTTAATGAAGGGGAGGAGATGGGAAAAAGAAGGACTTTCAAGCCTTGAGACATGGATTGTGTATTTGTGCCATTCAGAGGGTGAATGGGCAAGATAAAACATTTAAGTGCCTTTGAACTGTTTGTGTCAAGAACTGCAAGGTTTCTGGGTTTTTCACACCCATGTGTATCAAGAATGGTCCACCACCCAAAGGACATCCAGCCAATTGGATTCAACTGTGGGAAGCATTGGAGTCAACATGGGTCAGCATCCCTGTGGAATGCTTTCGATACCTTGTAGAGTCCATGCCCCGACGAATTGAGGCTGTTCTGAGGGCAAAAGAGAGTGGGGTACCAGTAAATATTATGAAGCTGTTCCTAATGTTGGGCTCCCGAGTGGCGCAGTGGTCTAAGGCACTGCATCTCAGTGCAAGAGGCGCCCTGGTTCGAATCCAGGCTGTATCACATCTGGCCGTGAGTGGGAGTCCCATAGGGCGGCGCACAATTGGCCCAGCGTCGTCCGGGGTAGGCTGTCAATGTAAATAATAATTTGTTTCTTAACTGTTTGGTATACTTAGTGTATGTTTTAGTGTTATAGATGTTACCATGTTGATCCTTAACGTCCCTCCAGTCTGGGCTTCCGGAATGTGGTGAGCATCGACATGTTGAGAGAATACTTCCCCCTGCTGGATATGGTGGACCACAACAGACGACCCAAACTACCAGTAGGAACACGCACGCACGCACACACACACGGTGGTGCTGTTGGACAGGAAAAACCATCCATGTAACCTCATTGGATCATGGTGGCCATATTGTTTGAGCTAGAGTCCTGGAAGATGTTGTGTTTAAAAACATGGGTACATACACTACCGTTCAAAAGTTTGGGGTCACTTAGAAATGTCTTTGTTTTCCATGAAAACATACATGAAATTAGTTGCAAAATGAATAGGAAATATAGTCAAGACGTTGACAAGGTTATAAATAATGATTTTTAATTGAAATAATAATAGTGTCCTTCAAACTTTGATTTCGTCAAAGAATCCTCCATTTGCAACAATTACAGCCTTGCAGACCTTTGGCATTCTAGTTGTCAATTTGTTGAGGTAATCTGAAGAGATTTCACCCCATGCTTCCTGAAGCACCTCCCACAAGTTGGATTGGCTTGATGGGCACTTCTTACGTACCATACGGTCAAGCTGCTCCCACAACAGCTCAATAGGGTTGAGATCCGGTGACTGTACTGGCCACTCCATTATAGACAGAATACCAGCTGACTGCTTCTTCCCTAAATAGTTATTGCATAGTTTGGAGCTGTGCTTTGGGTCATTGTCCTGTTGTAGGAGGAAATTGGCTCCAATTAAGCGCAGTCCACAGGGTATGGCATTGCAAAATGGAGTGATAGCCTTCCTTCTTCAAGATCCCTTTTACCCTGTACAAATCTCCCACTTTACCACCACCAAAGCACCCCCAGACCATCACATTGCCTCCACCATGCTTGACAGATGCGTCAACCACCAAAGCACCCCCAGACCATCACATTGCCTCCACCATGCTTGACAGATGGCGTCAGGCACTCCTCCAGCATCTTTTCATTTTTTCTTCTTTGTGATCCGAACACCTCAAATTTAGATTTGTTTTCCATAACACTTTTTTCTAATCTTCCTCTGTTCAGTGTCTGTGTTCTTTTTCTTCTTCTTTTTGGCCAGTCTGGCATTTTCTTTGCAACTCTGACTGTACTTGTCCTCTTGCTCAGTTGTACACCGGTGCCTCCCACTCCTCTTTCTATTCTGGTTAGAGCCAGTTTGCGCTGTTCTGTGAAGGGAGTAGTACAAAGCGTTGTACGAGATCGGCAGTTTCTCGCATGGAATAGCCTTCATTTCTCAGAACAAGAATAGACTGACGAGTTTCAGAAGAAAGTACTTTGTTTCTGGCCATTTTGAGCCTATAATCGAACTGACAAATGCTGATGCTCCAGATACTCAACTAGTCTAAAGAAGGCCAGTTTTATTGCTTCTTTAAATCAGGACAACAGTTTTCAGCTGTGCTAACATAATTGCAAAAGGGTTTTCTAATGATCAATTAGCCTTTTAAAATGATAAACTTGGATTAGCTAACACAACGTGCCATTGGAACACAGGAGTGATGGTTGCTGATAATGGACCTCTGTACGCCTATGTAGATATTCCATTAAAAATCAGCTGTTTCCAGCTACAATAGTCATTTACAACATTAACAATGTCTACACTGTATTTCTTATTTTAATGGACATTTTATTTTGCTTTTCTTTCAAATACAGGGACATTTCTAAGTGACCCCAAACTTTTGAATGGTAGCGTACATTTCTTCAACAACAGGTTATGGTCAATAATATCAAAGGCTGCACTGAAATCTAACAGTACAGCTCCCACAATCATCTTATTATCAATTTCTTTCAACCAATCATCAGTCATTTGTGTCAGTGCAGTACATGTTGTGTGCCCTTCTCTATAAGCATGCTGAACATCTGTTGTTAATTTGTTTACAGAGAAATAGCTTTGTATTTGGTCAAACACCATTTGTTCCAACAGTTTGCTAAGAGCTGGCAGCAAGCTGATAGGTCTGCTGTTAGAACCAGTAAAGGCCACTTTACCACTCTTGGGTAGCGGAATGACTTTGGCTTCCCTCCAGGCCTGAGGACAAAGACTTTCCTCCAGGCCTGAGGACAAAGACTTTCCTCTAGGCTCAGATTAGAGATAGGACAGATAGGAGTGGCTATAGAGTCAGCTACCATCCTCAGTAGCTTTCCATCTAAGTTGTTAATGCCAGGAGGTTTGTCATTATTGATCGTTAACAATAATTTCCCCACCTCTCCCACACTAACTTTACAAAATTCAAACATGCAATGCTTTTATTTTTTTTTACGCATGAGTACAGTGGCTCACTTCATTGTTGGGATTTTCTGCCTACGTTTGCCCACTTTGCCAATTAAGTAATCATTAAAATTATTGGCAACATCAAATAGTTTTGTGATGAATAAGCCATCTGATTCGATGAAAAATGGAGTTGAATGTGTCTTTCTGCTCATAATTTAATTCAAAGTACTACAAAGTGTTTGATCTTGGCATAATAATACAGTTTCTTCTTTTTTTTGTTGTTTAGTAACATAATTTCTCAAATTGCAATAAATCAGCCAGTCAGATGTGCAGCCAGACTTACCACTCCTTTTGCCCCATCTCTTTCAACCATACCGTTTTTCAATTCCTCATCAATCCATGGAGCCTTAACAGTTCTAAGTCAGTTTCTTAGCAGGTGCATGTTTATCAATAATTGGAAGAAACTATTTCATATATTCATCTGGATGCTCCTTATTAAATCACATCAGACCAACAAATATTTTGAAAATCATCCACGTAAGAGTCACAGAAAAGTATTTTGTATGATCTCTTATACACTATTTTAGTCCCAGCTTTTGGAACTTTGGCTTTCCTGCATATAGCCACTATATTGTGATCAATGCATCCAAAGCACACACATTCTTGGGTCGCTCGTCTTTTCAGTTCGTTGCAGCTAGCGACTGGAACGAGCTGCAACAAAGTGGACAGTTTTATCTCAATCTCTTCATTCAAAGACTCAATCATGGACACTCTTACTGATGATAGTTGTGACTGCTTTGCGTGATGTATTGCTGTCTCTACCTTCTTGCCCTTTGTGCTGTTGTCTGTGCCCAATAATCTTTGTACCATGTTGTGCTGCTGCCATGTGGTGTTGTTGTCTCTAGGTCTCTATGTAGTGTTGTTTCTCTTGTCGTGATGTGTGTTTTGTCCTATATTTTTATTTACTTTATTTTAATCTTAATCCCTGTCCCTGCAGGAGATCTTTTGCCTTTTGGTAGGCCATCATTATAAATTAGAATTTGTTCTTAACTGACTTGCCTAGTTAAATAAAGGTTAAATAAATAAAAAATACACCTGTAAAACAAAGTTCTACAGTATTAGTAAACATGTGATCAATACATGGGGAGGATCTTGTTCCTGTAGTGTTTGTAAACACCCTGGTAGGTTTATTAATAACCTGAACCAGATTACAGGAACTGGTTACAGTAAGAAGCTTCCTCTTGAGCGGACAGCTTGATGAAAACCAGTCAATATTCAGGTCCCCAAGAAAGTAGACTTCTCTGTTTACACATTCAAACATTTCACACATATTATTAAGATACTGACTGTTAGCACCTGGTGGCCTACAGCAACACCCCAAAAGAAAAGGCGTTAGATGTGCCAGGTGAACCTGCTACCACAACACTTCAATAACACTATACATAAGATCTTCTCTAAGCATTACAGGGATGTGGCTCTGAATATATACAGTAACACCTCCCCCATAAGCATTACAGGGATATGGCTCTGAATATATACAGTAACACCTCCCCCATAAGCATTACAGGGATATGGCTCTGAATATATACAGCAACACCTCCCCCATAAGCATTACAGGGATATGGCTCTGAATATATACAGTAACACCTCCCCCATAAGCATTACAGGGATGTGGCTCTGAATATATACAGTAACACCTCCCCCATAAGCATTACAGGGATGTGGCTCTGAATATATACAGTAACACCTCCCCCATAAGCATTACAGGGATGTGGCTCTGAATATATACAGTAACACCTCCCCCATAAGCATTACAGGGATGTGGCTCTGAATATATACAGTAACACCTCCCCCATAAGCATTACAGGGATATGGCTCTGAATATATACAGCAACACCTCCCCCATAAGCATTACAGGGATATGGCTCTGAATATATACAGCAACACCTCCCCCATAAGCATTACAGGGATATGGCTCTGAATATATACAGTAACACCTCCCCCATAAGCATTACAGGGATATGGCTCTGAATATATACAGCAACACCTCCCCCATAAGCATTACAGGGATATGGCTCTGAATATATACAGTAACACCTCCCCCATAAGCATTACAGGGATATGGCTCTGAATATATACAGCAACACCTCCCCCATAAGCATTACAGGGATATGGCTCTGAATATATACAGCAACACCTCCCCCATAAGCATTACAGGGATATGGCTCTGAATATATACAGTAACACCTCCCCCATAAGCATTACAGGGATATGGCTCTGAATATATACAGTAACACCTCCCCCATAAGCATTACAGGGATATGGCTCTGAATATATACAGCAACACCTCCCCCATAAGCATTACAGGGATATGGCTCTGAATATATACAGTAACACCTCCCCCATAAGCATTACAGGGATATGGCTCTGAATATATACAGTAACACCTCCCCCATAAGCATTACAGGGATATGGCTCTGAATATATACAGCAACACCTCCCCCATAAGCATTCCTGTCTCTTCTATAGATGTTATATCCTTGTATTGCTACTGATGTATCATCATGTTAATGATCTAAGTGAGTCTCAGAAATGGATAATATATGAACGTTATCTGATGTCATCAAGTTATTGAATTTATTCATCTTATTTCTAAGGCTACGTATATTAATATGGGATATTTTCAGCCCTTTCCTGGGTAGCTGATCAGAGATGGACATAATACTGAGAAGAGCAAACAAAGCAAGAGACATAAACATACATTCAGCAGTCCATTAATCAGTTGGCGTGTGTGTGTGCTGCGGGGTTGAAGCTACGAACCCATAGGTTCTCTTACCCCTAACATGCTTTTGGGAGGGAGGGTGGAAAATAAGCATTTCACTGTGACAAATACAATTTGCCAATCTTGCCGTTAAACTCATCAATCTGACCCTGGGATAAATGCAAACTGTTCTTCAGGTCCTGGACCTCTCTGGTCAGGTCGTCCATTCTTTTATTAGTTGACTCCACCAGTATTGTTCTTCAGGTCCTGGACCTCTCTGGTCAGGTCGTCCATTCTTTTATTAGTTGACTCCACCAGTATTGTTCTTCAGGTCCTGGACCTCTCTGGTCAGGTCGTCCATTCTTTTATTAGTTGACTCCACCAGTATTGTTCTTCATGTCCTGGACCTCTCTGGTCAGGTCGTCCATTCTTTTATTAGTTGACTCCACCAGTATTGTTCTTCATGTCCTGGACCTCTCTGGTCAGGTCGTCCATTCTTTTATTAGTTGACTCCAACAGTATTGTTCTTCATGTCCTGGACCTCTTTGGTCAGGTCATCCATTCTTTTATTAGTTGACTCCACCAGTATTGTTCTTCATGTCCTGGACCTCTCTGGTCAGGTCGTCCATTCTTTTATTAGTTGACTCCACCAGTATTGTTCTTCATGTCCTGGACCTCTCTGGTCAGGTCGTCCATTCTTTTATTAGTTGACTCCACCAGTATTGTTCTTCAGGTTCTGGACCTCTCTGGTCAGGTCGTCCATTCTTTTATTAGTTGACTCCACCAGTATTGTTCTTCATGTCCTGGACCTCTCTGGTCAGGTCGTCCATTCTTTTATTAGTTGACTCCACCAGTATTTGGACAAAACACTAAGCTATTTTCTTGTTGTTGTAACAACTGCTTGTAGAACTCTTTTTGTTTGTTTAAAATATCCTTCACCTGTGATAGAGACAATCAATCACATGTATTTATAAAGCCCTTTTTACATCAGCTGATGTCACAAAGTGCTATACAGAAACCCAGCCTGAAACCCCAAACAACAAGCAATGAAGATGTAGAAGCACGGTGGCTAGGAAAAACTCCCTAGAAAGGCAGGAACCTAGGAAGAAACCTAGAGAGAAACCAGGCTATGAGGGGTGGCCAGTCCTCTTCTGGCTGTGCTGGGTGGAGATAAGAGTACATGGCCATTTAAGGCCATATTGTTCTTCATGATGTTCAAACAGTACTCCCGCCTGCTTTGGTCTTTGTCATGTCAACAACGTAGGTTACGCTGTTACTTCCAGACAGGGCAGGTTGCAAGGATCTAGACAGCCACAAGCCTGGGACAATCTGCGGTCCCAGTCACAATGGCTAACCTCGTCACGGGCTGCGCTCAAGAACACCCAGCTAGCTTAATGTCAAATCATATCAAATTGTATTTGTCACATGCGCAGAATACAACAGATGTAGACCTTACAGTGAAATGCTTACTTACAAGCCCTTAACCAACAATGCAGTTTTAAGAAAATACCTAAAAAAAGTAAGAGATAATAATAACAAATAATTAACGAGCAGCTGTAAATAACAATAGCTACAGTGGGGAGAACAAGTATTTGATACACTGCCGATTTTGCAGGTTTTCCTACTTACAAAGCATGTAGAGGTCTGTAATTTTTATCATAGGTACACTTCAACTGTGAGAGACGGAATCTAAAACAAAAATCCAGAAAATCACATTGTATGATTTTTAAATAATTAATTTGCATTTTATTGCATGACATAAGTATTTGATACATCAGA
Source organism: Salvelinus alpinus (assembly GCF_045679555.1). Classification (NCBI taxonomy): domain Eukaryota; kingdom Metazoa; phylum Chordata; class Actinopteri; order Salmoniformes; family Salmonidae; genus Salvelinus; species Salvelinus alpinus. The sequence continues at coordinate 58,485,828 of NC_092097.1, forward strand.
AAAGCAGAACTTAATATTTGGTACAGAAACCTTTGTTTGCAATTACAGAGATCATACGTTTCCTGTAGTTCTTGACTAGGTTTGCACACACTGCAGCAGGGATTTTGGCCCACTCCTCCCTACAGATCTTCTCCAGATCCTTCAGGTTTCGGGGCTGTCGCTGGGCAATACGGACTTTCAGCTCCCTCCAAAGATTTTCTATTGGGTTCAGGTCTGGAGACTGGCTAGGCCACTCCAGGACCTTGAGATGCTTCTTACGGAGCCACTCCTTAGTTGCCATGGCTGTGTGCTTCGTGTCGTTGTCATGCTGGAAGACCCAGCCACGACCCATCTTCAATGCTCTTACTGAGGGAAGGAGGTTGTTGGCCAAGATCTCGCGATACATGGCCCCATCCATCCTCCCCTCAATACGGTGCAGTCGTCCTGTCCCCTTTGCAGAAAAGCATCCCCAAAGAATGATGTTTCCACCTCCATGCTTCACGGTTGGGATGGTGTTCTTGGGGTTGTACTCATACTTCTTCTTCCTCCAAACATGGCGAGTGGAGTTAGACCAAAAAGCTCTATTTTTGTCTCATCAGACCACATGACCTTCTCCCATTCCTCCTCTGGATCATCCAGATGGTCATTGGCAAACTTCAGACAGGCCTGGACATGCACTGGCTTAAGCAGGGGGACCTTGCGTGCGCTGCAGGATTTTAATCCATGACGGCGTAGTGTGTTACTAATGGTTTTCTTTGAGACTGTGGTCCCAGCTCTCTTCAGGTCATTGACCAGGTCCTGCCGTGTAGTTCTGGGCTGATCCCTCACCTTCCTCATGATCATTGATGCCCCACGAGGTGAAATCTTGCATGGAGCCCCAGACCGAGGGTGATTGACCGTCATCTTGAACTTCTTCCATTTTCTAATAATTGTGCCAACAGTTGTTTCCTTCTCACCAAGCTGCTTGCCTATTGTCCTGTAGCCCATCCCAGCCTTGTGCAGGTCTACAATTTTATCCCTGATGTCCTTACACAGCTCTCTGGTCTTGGCCATTGTGGAGAGGTTGGAATCTGTTTGATTGAGTGTGTGGACAGGTGTCTTTTATACAGGTAACGAGTTCAAACAGGTGCAGTTAATACAGGTAATGAGTGGAGAACAGGAGGGCTTCTTAAAGAAAAACTAACAGGTCTGTGAGAGACGGAATTCTTACTGGTTGGTAGGTGATCAAATACTTATGTCATGCAATAAAATGCAAATTAATTATTTAAAAATCATACAATGTGATTTTCTGGATTTTTGTTTTAGATTCCGTCTCTCACAGTTGAAGTGTACCTATGATAAAAATTACAGACCTCTACATGCTTTGTAAGTAGGAAAACCTGCAAAATCGGCAGTGTATCAAATACTTGTTCTCCCCACTGTATATACAGGCGGTACCGGTACAGAGTCAATGTGCGGGGGCACTGGGGCCCCCAAACAGCTCCTCAGATCCGGCCTTGGGATCTGTCCAGTCCAGGATCACTGGATCACTGATCACTATACAGATAGTAACGGTCCCAGCAACTGATGCCAACCACGTCACAGGATCCAAAATCATGGACTAATCATTGATGTAGTCTATCAAAGTAATCATACCGAATATTTTACAACATTTAAATTTGACTATATTTAACTCTTGGCTTAAGTAAAACCTTTTAAACTTCTTCAACTACCACAAAAATACATGTAAAGAGTTGAAGCAAGTCCCATCAAATTTTTCATAATGGAAAATTACCATCTAGTTATTATTAGGTGGGACTTTGCGAAGCAAAAGTCCCCACTTTAAATCTTCGTCATACATCTTCTTCTTATTTTTCTGCATGCTACTCCTCTTACACCGTTTACGCTAGAAACACCATTCAAAGTTTAAAATGTGCAGACTGGTCTGGAATAGTGTGCTTGCATACCACTTTTTAAATTATACTTTTTAAACTATACATTTTTTGGTCTTTCTTTTTGTCCATTCATTTTAATGGGACTTTTTTCAACATTCTAAAGCTCCCCGTTGTGACATCAACGTTTCTAACATTCACTGTAAACAATGTAACTTTTGACCCCTTTGCAATTATCTTAGGCAAAAAGTTAGAGCATATGAAATCTTCCTCTACTTCTCTGCTTTTCAAACCTGAAATAATAACATCATTATCTGGTACCTATCAAACGCTACAGCTGTTTAAGTAACCGCATCAACAACATTTTTTCTAACTTTTTATAAACAACTGAACTTTTGACCACTTAACCAACAAGTTAGACAAAAAGTTAGAGGGTGTGACATCTTCGTCTACGGCTCTGCTATTCAAATATGTTTGCAGAACAAAAATATCCGCTACGGATCTAACTATACAGCTGTTTTAGTAAATATATGAACACATTTTCCCCAACTTGTTCCAAACAACTGCCGTTTTGACCACTCCCTCAAAAAGTCAAAAAGTTCCTCTACTTCTCTGCTTTCCAAATCTGGCTTTGAACAATAATATCTGCTACCAATAAAAAGTGAGTTGTTTGTAGGAGTTTAGAGTGATGAAAAAATAAGCTAGCTAACAGCATCTCATATCATGTCATTGAGCAGCTCAAACGGAGTCATTGCTATGGATACCGATGCATTCAATAATTCACAAACAGTAATTATTGAACTGTTCAAGTTAGGGACACCAAACAAACTTTCACATGTTCAGGCTATGCTAACTTCAAATTCTCAAAAACTTTGATCAACTATAACTAAATGAAAATGGCATAAAATAACCCACTACGAGTAACACTTGAATCATTCAAGCTAGAGACATCAAACCAATTGTCACATGTTCAGGCTATCCTAACATCAAATTCTTTAAAACTTGTATCAACTATAACTAGAAAATTTGCATAAAATAACCCACCAACAGTAACTCTTGAACCATTCAAGCTAGAGACAACCAAACCAACTTTAACTTGTTCAGGCTATCATATCCTATCAATTAATCGAGCTAACAAGCTTCACAAGCTAGCAAGCACACCACATTTTCTTCAGAAAATGTACTTTTCTAGTTATTGGTGAAGGAAAAAAAATCCCATGAGATGAAAAGGTCGGGAATGTTCAGTTTAGCAACATAATAAAGGTCCAATGGCTACACCCTCTCATGCAAGACTCAACTTATCTAAACACATTTCGATTGACCACGCGGTGGCACTATAATGGGCACATTATATCTCTTTATATCTCTTGATCTGTTTGACTCAGAGTGATGAAATGTGTCACACACGCTCAGGGAGGTGAGTCAAGCTTACCTGTAGAAAATAGTTGAGTTTGGCCGCATGGTGGCGCTGTTGGACAGAAAAAAACATTCATGCAAGCTCATTGGTTCATAGTGGCCATGTTGTTTAAAGACGTGCATCCATAAATGCTATATACCAAATTTACCAATCGGTTAAGCAGTTCAGGAGAAGAAGACATTTAAAATAGTCAAAAATACATCAAAGTTATATTGCATGATCTGGTTGATTTAGAGTTCTGATATTTGCCAAGCGTGGTCATGAGTACAGACGTATCTCATCCTAAGGCGATGTGTCCTGATGGTGGCACAGTGGACCCACAGTTTGAACCCTGGTAAGGCTGTTTGCAGGTATATTTAGGGGTTCAAGCAGCAAAGCTGGTGAAACCCTGTTGTATTTGTTCCACTTCATTATTGTCATTATTATTATATTCCTCTTTCTACCATGTTGGTGAAGAAAAAAACAATTTCCATGAGATGGAAAGGCCCAGGACTGTGCAACTTAACAACATGGTAAAGGTCCTAGGGCCACACCCTCTCACGCAATACCATGGCAATTGGCCACATGGTGGCTCTATAACAAGAGATTGAAAAGTCTAAGTTATGTAATTTAGTTCATAGGTCCCTCCCCTCACAAAGAACAAATTTGCCTCAAGAACCCATAAAGTCCACCTCTGCTATGACTGTGTTCTCCCTATGTATGTCATGTTGTGTTACTGTATATTATTGTATGGACTGGTAGTTCAGTATATTATATACATTTAGCAGACACTTTTGTCCAGTAGCCCGAAATATATTCCAACCACCTGAGACTGAGGATACCCTACCCATGGTGTATCACCATGTTACCTCTGCTGGAGCAGGGTCACATGCACAGCGATGTGAAAGGTCAGGGAGGAGATGGTGATTGAGAGTGACAGTGTCCTAGGGACACTTTAGGGTGTATGTACTCTGGAGCCCTGAATGTTATTCTTCTCTTGTTGCAGTCTTCACCTATTGTGAAC